>NC_133760.1:80031765-80259612 GCF_036562045.2 Rhinolophus sinicus | reverse complement strand
TCCCAGGAGGTGGGCTCGCACCTTAGACCAAGGGGTACGAGTTTGATTATAAGAAAATGGGGTTACACAGTAAGTGGATACATTCCAATCACATTTTAGGGTAATCATAGTCTGAAGATTTTTACTTGATCACCAAGAAATACAACAGTGGTTTCTAGATCTGTTAATCTAACATTAATTTTTTGATCTATTTTGATTTGTTGATTCCAAGATTTACTAGCATTTCTATGTCATTTTTGTACAAATTCTGTAGTTTGAACAGTTTGATGTAGAGCAACACCAGAAACAGCAGCGACAGTGGTTATAGCAATTATACCCATAATAGCAGTAATCAGCAATCCTACAAATCTTTTAGTTTTATGTAATATCTTATGAAGCAATTGAAGAACAATATGAACAGTGGGAGAGCCCTCCCACACTCGAGGGGCTTGGACAGGAATCCATAGACCCCGTCTTTTCCTCAAGATCATTATCTGATCTTGGGAGGAATTATAAATTGAAGAATCTATACAAGCAAACAAACGACACTGATGGCATTCAGCTATTTTTAAGGTTGAATCAATTGTGAACTTTCCCATCAGAAAAACAAAAGGAGTTTTAAGACATACTTGTAAATTAAACATCTGTGTTTTTTCAAACTTAAAGGTATATTGATTACCAATATCTTTAGTATAATTTCCATTCCAAATCTGATTTTGACCTAAACCTAAAGCTACTTTCCATAGGGTCTTTTGTACAGGACCCCAAATAGGAGTAATCATTTTTAACTGAGGTGGTGCTAAAACTTTATCTTTCCAAAAAATAGAAATATGGTGATTTAATGATCTTTGGGAAATTGAGCTCTGACATTTGATCTCTTAGGGATTGAGGTTCAGAGCAATTTACTCTGGAACATACATGAATAGCAATCCCATAAGGTCCCCAATCAACTACAGTACGCTCGATCTAAGCTTCCTCTACATACTTCCCTATGAATGCGGGAGTGTGTGTCAACCCATTTATCTTGAGGACACGGATGAAGAGAAGGAGGAAAAAGATGAGTGCTTAGCTCTTGAGTCTGAAATCCTTGACCTGAAAGCATAAACAATTTTTTATAAGTGGCATTTCCCTCTCCCTTGGGAATCACCCAAGCTTGATCAGAGAGAGGAAGACATGGAGGAATAGGGCCAATACAGATAGGTATATGTTCAAAACCTAAGGCAGTGTGACCAGAGAGTATAAACTCTCGGACTTCTTCATCAGGGAACTCTGGGCCTCTTTGATCCTCAGGTCCTGGAAACCAGGAGCTATTATTAATGTAAATTAAAGGAGGATCATCGTTCCAAGTTACAGGTGTTAACAATGGAGGATTAGGAACATAAGCCCAATAGGTAAAATTATCAGCATAAACACTCATTGGAAGGCAACTCACAATGAAAAGAATAGCCATCTTGGAAACCAATATGTTGGTATCTGTTTGGGGGAATATTTCTTTAATTAAATTATTATTAGCCTCTAGGGATAACTTTTCAAGTTGTCTCCAAGTAGGGAGTGTGGTAGTACTCAGGTCAGGAGCCTTAGTTGAGGATGAAGCAGCAGGCACCGGGGCAGGACGGCTACAGGTGTCGCGCTGTTTCATATCAGGTGATGGAAGTGGAGTCACCACAGGCGGCTGCCGACGGGGCTGGTGTGGCATCTCGGGAGCTGGTGGCTGATAATGGGGTCCCATGAAGCGATGAAGCCAGTGGCACTGATCCTTCTGTGGACTCACACTGGTGATCGGTAGTGATTTTGTCCCGCGAGTGATTATCACTCTGGACTGGGGTGCGAGGTCCACAGTATGGCTTGATGCACCGACTAGGCACTCACAAAGGACGTTCCTTTGGTCCTGGAGAGACACAAGCAGAACCTCGTCCCCATGTTAACAAAGTCCCTAACTGCCATTGATTAGTTTGAATATCCTTCCACCAAATGGGCACATCCTCCAAAGCCTTAGGACTATGGAGATTGTTAAAATGTCTTTCTGCAGCTGTGCGCCCAAGGTGTGGCTCTGTATTACTGCTAGAGCCAGAAGAATTCAAAAAATTTAAAGTAAACATGGCTTTGGCCAGTTATACTTGTGGAGGATTGTCTCCTCCATTTTGTTTTTGAAGTTGTTTTTGAGAGTACAATTAGCACGTTCTACAATAGCTTGTCCTTGGGGATTATAAGGAATCCCTGTGGTATGATTAATTTTCCACTGTTCACAAAATTTTGTGAAGTTGTTACTAGTGTAAGCTGGGCCATTGTCTGTTTTAATGGCTTGAGGGAGGCCCATAATGGAGAAGCAGATAAGTAAATGTCTGCAAGAGTGGCTAGCATTTTCTCCGCTTTGAGCGGTGGCCGAGATGAAACCAGAGGATGTATCAACAGGGACATGAACAAAAGATAAACGTGCAAAGGAAGGGACATGAGTTACATCCATTTGCCAAACAGCATTAGGAACTAGTCCTCGGGGATTAACCCCTTCACGGCCCTCTTGAGAAGCATTAAGAATTTGGCAGTTTGGGCAAGTTTGAACTGTATGTCTGGCCTGTTTATAAGTAATAGGAAAACGAGCCCGAAGGCCAGCAGCATTTGTATGGGTTAAAGAATGAAATTGGGTTGCCTCAGTAACTAGAACATTAGCAATTAAAGAATCAGCAACAGGATTGCCACACGTCAGTGGTCCTGGTAAGGAGGTGTGGGAGCGTATATGAGTAATGAAAAATGGATGTTGTCAGTTTCTAACAACCTGTTGAAGCTGATTAAAAAGAAACTGAAGAGACGGGTTTGAGTTATTAGACAGTAACGCCGTCTCAATATTTTTTACTGTGTGAACTACATAAGCTGAATCAGAGACAATATTTAAAGGTTCAGTATAATCTTGTAAGGCAATTAGCACAGCAACTAACTCTGCTCTCTGTGCAGAGGTACAATTAGTTTGAATGACTTGTTGATTTATTTCACTTACAATTGCGGCCCTGCCGTTACTAGACCCATCAGTAAAAACTGTCACAGCTTTTGAAATTGGAGCTGGACTTAATCTTTTAGGGAGAATCCAACTTGTCTTTAGAAGGAATTGAAACAATTTATTAAAAAAAAAATTTATTTTTTGGATAGTGATGATCAATAATTCCAAAATATCCACAAATAGCTATTTGCCAGATTTCAGAATGGTTATTTAAGTGTGTAATTTGTTGTTTTTTAAATGGGACTACTATCTTGTTAGCTTCGATTCCGTTTAAATGAAGAACTCTGGTGCGAGCTCGTGAAACAAGCTCTGAAATTAACTCTAAATAAGTTGGGAGTGATTTGACAAAATTATTAGGCAGAAACAGCCACTCCACCAAGTCATTTTGTTGGATAATGACCGCTGTAGGCGAATGAGGAGTGAGAAAAATTAAAATTTGTAAAGGTTGAGATGGATCTATGCGCTGAATCTGAGCCTCTTGAATTTTTTGTTCAACTAATTCTAGCTCTTTGTTGGCCTGAGGAGTCAGGGCACGAGGACTGTCTAATTGAGAAGGACCCCATAAGAGACCAAATAAATTACTGAGCTCATAGGTGGGGATTCCCAGAGTGGGACGAAGCCAATTAATATCTCCTAACAATTTTTGTGAATCATTTAATGTCGAGATTTGGTCTCTTCTGATTTGTGCCTTTTGAGGCCTAATCGTTTGTCTGTCAACAATAGCTCCAAGATATTTTACAGGAGTCGTGGTTTGAATCTTATCAGGAGCAATACAGAGACCTGCCAACTCAAGTTGTTTCTGAAGCAACTTAAAACAATCTGCTAAAATCTCTGCAGTAGATGCAGCACAGAGAATGTCATCCATATAATGAATGATGTAACAACCTGGAAATTCTTTTCTGACTGGTGAAACAGCTCTGGCTACAAAAAACTGACATATTGTGGGACTATTAAGCATTCCCTGAGGAAGCACTTTCCATTGATATCTTTTACTAGGCTCTCTATTATTTAGAGAGGGCACTGAGAATGCAAATCTAGGGCAGTCTTGAGGATGTAAAGGGATAGTATAAAAACAATCTTATAAATCTATTACTACTAAAGGCCAATTCTTGGGAATCATGGATGGTTGGGGGAGTCCAGGCTGTAACGGACCCATAGGCTCAATCAAAGTATTAATTGTTCGTAAATCTGTGAGCATTCTCCATTTTCCTTATCTCTTTTTTTATGACAAAAACAGGAGAATTCCAAGGGCTAGTTGAAGGTTCTATATAATCCTGTTTTAATTGAATTTGTACCAATTCAGTCAAAGCCTCTAATTTTTCTTTTGAAAGGGGCCACTGTTCAATCCAGTGAGGCTTATCACTATTCCACTTAAGAGCCAAAGGAGTTTTTAGCTCCATGACAGTGGCCCCTAACAAAAAGGCTTATGATTTTATGAATTAAATTCCGATCCTTCACGTCCAGTCTGCAACGCAGTCTGAATAGGCTGAGTAAGTCCCTGATTAAACTTTCCTAAACCTTGTCCTGGTTGGAAACCCATCTGATTCATTATTTTTTGGCTCTGAGAGCTATATTGTCCTGGGGGTATCCAGATTTCTGCTCCCCATTGAGAAAGCAGATCTTGACCCCACAAACTGATTGGAATATCAGCGATATAAGGCTGTAAAAATCCTTTTTGTCCTTCTGGCCCGAGGCAAGGAAGAATGCAGGTGCTCTGAAGCAGTCCTGCAGCCTCGCCTATCCCTACAACATTAGTGTTAGATGGTTGTACTTGCCAATTAGCCGGCCAATCTTGAGAATTTATTACAGAGATGTCTGCACCAGTGTCCATTAATCCTAAGAATTTTTTGTTATGAATCTTAATTTGACAGACTGGGCGGATGCCAGAAATCTTTTCTGCCAGAAAAGCACCTGCTGATCCGGTACTTCCAAACCCTCCAGTTCTTTTTCAGGTTCCCCTCTTTTTGGGGGGTACATAAGGGATTAAAAGAAGCTGTGCAACTCGTTCTCCCTTTTCAGCAGACCAAGGGACTGAGGAGGACATAACAATTTGAATTTCTCCCTTGAAATCTGGATCTATTATTCCAGTGTGGACTATAACTCCTTTTAATGTTAAGCTTGAGCGACCAAGGAGAAGTCCAACTGTTTTTTGAGGGATTGGTCCAATTATTCCTGTGGGCACACGAAGGGGGGTTTCTCCTGGAAGTAGCAGTATATCTTGAGCTGTACAAACATCAACTGCAGCACTTCCCTCAGTTGCATGGGTTAATTGTTGAACAGATAATTTTGAGGAGGTGGCACCGTCTGGTAATTTTGAGGTGCCGTCTGACTCACAAACGCCCCGGTTGTTGTCTGGGCATGGGGCTGGCCCCGCTTCCCGTTTCCCTGAAGCGGGGTCCCATCTTTATGATATTTAGATTGGCATTCAGAGGCCCAATGCTTTCCTTTTTTACACTGAGGACAAACCCCGGGTTGTTTAGAACCCTGGGGAGAAGGACTTTGCAGCTGGGAGCCGCTTTTTTTCTTACCTCTGCAATTCTTTTTAGTATGTCCTGGCTTGCCACAATTATAGCAAGTGCCAGAAAATTTGTCTTTTCCCTGAATTGCCCCTGTAATGGCATTAGCTAACATAGCAGCTTTATGGTCTTCTGTCCCCACTTCTTGACACAGCCTAAGATATCCCATAGCAGCAGTTTTTCCTTTTTGTGTGCCAATGGCACGCTTACAATCTTTGTTTGCGTTTTCAAAAGCCATAATTTGTAGAATGATATCTGCGGCAGCAGGATTAGTGATTTGTTTATTAATGGCTTCTTGCAAACAGGCAAGGAAATCTGAATAAGGTTCCTGTGGACCTCGTAAAATCTTTTGAAAAGAGGAGGGAGTTTTGCCCTCTATCTCAATCTTTTCCCATGCTGCTAGACAAATTTGTTTTAGTTGTCCAATAGCCAATTCTTCCATATCTTGCTGATCATGGGTCTCAGTCCAAAGTCTTTTTCCTAATAGCTGGTCAGCAGAAATATCTATATTACGAGCCTGATTTTGTCTCTCCTGTGTTTCTGCACTATCAATCCACCAAGTTTTAAATTGGAGGTATTGAGAAGGAGTTAGACAAGTTTTTGCTAAAGCATTCCAATCTGTGGGAATCATCCGATTTCCATCGGCAATACTTTTAACAAGGCCGACGGTATATGGAGAAGTGACTCCAAACTGCAAAACTGATAGTTTTAATTCTTTTAGCAATTTAAAGCAGAAAGGCTCATAAATCGCCTCATGGATCCCTTCAGGATGGTCTGCATTAGGGGCTTCAGCCTGTCTAAAGATCTCTGGAAAATTAAGGGCATCTATGTCTCTTTCGAGTTTAGCTTGATGTATGCCACGCTCTATAGCTGATAATGAAGAGCGCGTACCCTTCTTAGTTGTCTGAGGGATACTTTTACTGAGAAAGGGATTATTGTTTTGTCTAGCAGGTTTGGAAAGCCTCCGCGTTTGTTTTAAACAGGAAGGAGGTGGCCAATGAGATGGAGGAGGGGGACAATCGTCCTCAAAACATTCCTCTGGGTCTGGATATAGAATTTTAGGAATGACAGTGGACGCCGTCTCGGACCCCTCATCATCATCTCGACCCTCTTTTGTTTTTTTAAACTGGTCTATGTCATCTTTTTCTCTCTCCTCTTCTGAGTCTGTTTGGAGCGGTTCCAAAACTGAGTGGATTAACTGGAACGTTTCCCAGATTGAACCGGGGAAAGACACTCCACTAGAATGTACTTCACGGAGACTTCGTCCTACCTCTTCCCATTCATCTATATCAGGTGTCCCAAGGTTTGGAAACCAGGAATGAGTCTCAATTACTTTGAGGAATTCCTCTAATCTTTTTCTGAGGTTCTGTGCTTTCCCTTTTTAAGAAGCTGCTGAAGCAGGCAGATGTAAGGTCTATACTTGCTTTCTGCATTACCCATGTTAGTAATTAAGCAGGAAATGAAAGAGGACTTTCACTCCAATTCCACTCTGATGCTCGGCCGGCCGTGCCTCTCTCGAGACCTTAGAACATGTCTTAGCTAAGGCGTGGTTGTATATCCCCCAACCGTGGTTGGCGAGATGCCAAATCGCTGTTATGTCGTATGACGCCTTACGGAACCGCGGTTACGAGCCCAAGCAAACTCCGTAGTCCTAAAGGACCATGGAGCTATAAGCATTCACTCACACAATCACACTCTTTCACACGAAAGAGTTGTTTCTTTTGAACTTCTTCGTTACCCTGATTAAATTCTCCAAGTCCATAGACTACCTCCTTACCCCAGGTAGCAGCCGCGGCAGATTCTCGGAGTCCCTTCACCGTGTCTGCAGATCCTTATGACTCGTAGTCGTCCTTCCCTTCTCGAGCCCCGCGTTAGGCGCCAGATGTCGCGTCCAGCGCAACACGGGCAGTGAAGGTGTGAGGAGGGGCGGTTTGGGTTAAGTTTTTAAGAAACAGAGACTTAATGCAGTTAAATCTCCCGGAAGGCCAGGGGTCTCTCAATCTCAGAGGACTGGAGCCCAGATTTGAGCCGACTGGAGGTTTTTATTGGTAAGTATACAAGGAAGTAGCATGTTTTTGGCATGGTTTGTGAGATTCACTTATCACGTTATAGAAACAACCCAAACCAATTATGTTGATCTTCAGACAGCCGGAGCAGAATGTCCTTGAGGTGAGGTATGCACCTCTTTTCAGGGACATATATCACATGTTGAAATTGTTTCACAGAGCTGAGCAGAGAGAGTTTAATCTTATCATTCTCAAGACTTTTATCCCAATTAGGTGAAAAGGAAAAGACAGAGCCAGCAATGGCTTTTCCCAGGCAGGGGGAAGGAGAAGCAAGTCTCCTTCCCATATTCTTCTAAGGCAGCTCATTGGGGGTCCCCACTCGGTTCCGCCTTGCTTAGATTGTATCCCCCGAGATATCTTACCCGTCTTTGGCTGCAAACCATCTTTTGGGGACCAGAGACACGAGGTGTAAACACAAGGATGGAACAGAGTCCCAGAAAGGCACAGTCTCACAGACTCTTCTTTCCTTAAGGAAAGACACAGGGGACAGTTGGCTAGGCTGTTGTGTGACTACAGAAGACGTGTTGGAAGATAATTCCAGTTTGGTAAAAGATTTAAAAAGCGTCTTTCCACTTCGTGTCAGCAAGGTGTACAGCTCCAAAAAACATTCACTTGTAATCAGGGCAATTCTTTAGTTATATGGGCAGGAGTAAGAAAAAGGGAGCAGAGGGCCGTCTCCCAAAAGTTCCAGAGCTTCAAGCTGTCACGGTTGCCAAAATGATAGTCTATTTCCAATATCTTGCCTGAGCTAACGCTACACTGTATTCACATCGTAAGTGATGAGGTTGGGTCCTTGCCTGTGTATCAGGGCTTGTTACTGGATTCTGGGGGACGGCTGCCTGTAGACCCAAGGCTCAGAGAATCCTTGTGAAAACAACTCTTTCTTACTTCCGTCTGTAATTCGCCCCCTGTACCCAGAGTTCAGACACAAGACCATGGAAATAGGTGAAGAAAAAGATCCTCTTCATAGTCTCTTTCCACTCCATTTAAATGAACTCCTACAAATAGATGACAGTAAACACATCCGAAATTCCCAGTCTGACCTGAATTCTAGCAGTTGACACTTTATCTTAAATTTGTCTTCCCCTGTAAACCCCTTCAAAGAAACACACACGTGCTCACACAGAAAACCTGCTCAAAGTTCTTAAGTGAAAATATGACATGCTGAAAAAATAGTTATTTGATAGAGTATTGAATGAGTAAGACAGTTTTCTTAAGTTTACCATTCTTGTGGAGAATATGTACATACTTACATCTTCATATATAGACATCTATATAAAACCACCATAAGAAAGCAGAAAGAGAAGTATGCAGGGTGTTTGTTAGCACATAGTTACTGCTGGGAACAGGACCTCTTTATAGCTAAGCGTTTTTGGTCCCATTGTGGTTAGTATCCCTTGCTGCGGTAGGTTGCAAGGTAACTGGGTATCAGGAAAACACTACTCGATAGAGAACCTTATTATCAGTTTTACAGTGTTCGTTGGTGGAGCAGAGTGCCAGACGCAGTGATGACCATCACTTATCCAAAGCAGCTCCTGAGTTTACACTGTAAAGACATCACTTCTAAAATAAGTAGAGGGAGGTGAGGTTACTCTCCCTATGGGTTTGGGTTGGCAGACACAGGAATGGAGCTGTGCACAATCAGCTCAAGTTTTAATGGGGCCAAGGTCTTAGATGGAAACAAGGAAATAGGAAGGATCCAATGTTAGCCCTAACTGGTTATTCCTTGTATCCAAGAGGTAGAGGGATAGGCAGATATCTGGGACTGGTTGTAAGAGACAAAATAAATCTAACTTAGAAGACTGATCCAGCATGTCCAATTGGTTTAGTAATAGGTTACTAATTGAATGTCTCCTCTTGTCTGAGTCAGTGGGATGGGTTGCCCAACTTTGATCTAGAAAAGACTCATGATACACCAGTCGTTTCACTGCTTAGCCTCCCCTTCCTCCTGCCACCCGCCCCTCAAGACTGTGCTGTGGCTTCTTGCTTGCTGAGGGGCAGGTTCAATCCCATCCTCAGGACTGTGCCACCTCACCGTGATCGTCCGTCAGCCTAGTCTCCCAGATTCAAAATCTCCTTTAGTTTTCAACCTACCGTGTTTCCCCGAAAATAAGACCTAGCCAGAACATCAGCTGTAATGTGTCTTTTGGAGCAAAAATTAATATAAGATCTGGTCTTATATAAGACCCGGTATTATATGATAGGATACTATATCCGGTCTTGTATTTGCTCCAAAAGACACATTAGAGCTGATGGTCTTGCTAGGTCTTATTTTCGGGGAAAAACGGTAATTGTCACAAACCACAAAACTTGAAAACTTTCCAACATGTTTCTCTTCTTCCATTAGAAGTTATCCTGAAAAAAAGACAAACATTAAAAGAACTATTTTTGCACTGATAAAACAGCCTAGATTCAGACTTATGTGACTGATAAATTAAACTGAAATTATGCGTGTTTTACTACCTCTATCTTAATTTACACTTAGTTTGTGAAATGAAAACAATCTTACTGTATGGCGTAAGTACTGTAAAAACAACAACTCCCAAATCTTTGTCGTTAAACAGAATTTATTTTTTATTCCCGAGTCTGATGTGGGTTGAGAAGCATCCCTGGGTGGTACCCTCCTATTAAAGATGCAGGGACCTAGGACTCTGTCATCCTTAACATTTGCCCTCATAGTCACTGCAGAAAGCAGAGAGGACTTCGGAATCTCTGAGGCATTTTAAGAAGCTACACCGTGATGTTGTTTTCATCACTTTGTTCTATGTCCCACTGTCGAGAACTGAGTTACAATTCCCCAGCCAAACAGTATGGGAGACGAGTATATGTAGTCAACCTGTATGCCTGGGAAGAGGGGTGGAACTGGTGGACAGCTAGCCTGTCTGGACTGTTTCAGAAAACCTCTGGAACTAATGCTCTCGTTTTACTCGTGGATAAAATGAGTGAAGGATTTGGTTAAGAACTGGCTTCAGATCACACTCACACTCAGTAGAAGAGCTAATCCAGAACCCAGGCCTCCTGAACACAATACTTTTCCTATGTCCCAGAACATCTCCCTATATTGGCTGGGAGGCTTCTGGTTGCAAATAATGGAAAACCTGAACCAAAGTGGATTAAGAAAGAAAAAAATGTGGAGTATATAACAGAGTACATAATAGATTCATGGAACTGAGTTGCCCACAGACTGTTCTGATTTTAGGCTGTTGGGGAGTCCTGACTCATAGATTCATGGTGACATCAGGACACCAACTCCATTTTGATTCTTGTAGCTCTGTCCTCCTCCAGGTGCTGGATTTGTTCTCGTGCTAGGTCCTCTCATGGTACCGTTAATGGTCTTCACATTCCTCTCACATTGTCAGCTCAAGTCCCTAAAGCTCCCACAGAAGAAAAAGGAAGCTTCATGCTTAGGAGTCCTTCGTAAATCTCTGGCCATTTCATTGGCCAAACTGGGATCCATGTCCCTCCCTGAACTAATGACTGGTCAGGTGTAACGGGCTCTGCTGAACTTGACCTGGGGATGAGATCTAGCCTTTCAAACCACATGGCTGCTTTGGACTGGGGATGGTGAGTTTTCCTATAGAAAATGAGGCCCTCTGGGTTGGGAAAAAAGGGGAAATGGATGCTAAGGAAGGAGACAACAAATACCCACTCTTCCCTAAGATGTATTTAAAATGAATGCAACAAAGTTTCAATATTAAGATGCCTAAGTAGATCACAGATGCAGTTACAGTGAGTCAAATCATATTCTATTATAATATTATTTGTTCTTGAATTTGCTGGAGGTGTTTTATATAACCACGAAGCTACGTTTGGAAATAAAGATTTAAAGATACACGGCATTTACAATTGCTATCTTCTTAGTGGACGTCCTAAAAATCTCATGGTTCACGATATAATATTTATTTTTTCCTACGGACTTATGCTCACAGACTTTCTGGACAAAGCATTACCCCAGGACACTGGTAACTCAAAGGACAGAGGAGCTTTTCTTACTGTTTTGTCTATACCTGATCAATCCCCTATACATTTTCCAATAGCCTCTGAAAATATACTTTGTACCTTTGCCAACAAACCCCATCGTTCCTTATTCTCTTTTCCTTAATAATTATTTTCAAACATTTTACTACATCTTAGGCTTCTGTACATATTGAATAGAATGAGCTGTGCAAAACATTTTGTTGTGGTCCAAAAGAGCTATAGCTTTTTATGCCTCAGAAAATGTTTTTAAAACTCACCTCCTACACAACAACAAATGGTTTAAATGATGGCCCATTAAGTACACAGTCAGAACTCAGAGAATTCATGAAAGACCGCTAGATTATTTCCAGAGAATTGGTCTCATTTTAAAGATAATATCCTCGGGAACATTCCATATAAACAACTCATATTTTCTATGGTCTTTTTGTTGTTGTTTCTTTTAAAGATTGAACTAGCAATCACACCACATCAAGGTTTGATGAGTCAGAGCAGTGCTGATGTTACAACAAGGTAATACTTGTGTAGTCTTCAGTAACAGGCCAGGATTGCATGGGCTATATTAGACCTCATAGCAGATAGAAAACAATATGTTCTATTTTAGCAGCTGTGGTAATAAGTAATGATATATGTGCAGTAGTGAAATGAATTGTTAAAGAATATTTTTATTTTTACCTTATTGGTTATTTTTACTTCTGTCAAGTATAGATTGGGTTACTAATTAATGGTAGTAAGAAAGCATCCTTTAAAAATAAATTTAGGCAAAGAAGTGAGGTTATCTGAAGACAAATAAACAATGGCATTATAGTTGTCCTCAGATAATAGTAAAAATCATGAAAGTCGTACAGGTATGACCGATGTTTGGGGAATGTTGACTCTGCCCTTCAGCGTGTGCTAATGGCTTTGCACGTAGGAATGAAATGTTAGCTTCTATATGGAGGTGATCCTAGGTGTCCCCAGAGAGCTCCGAAAGTTAAACAGCAGTAAGTGTAATGTATTCAGTGCAGAGAAAAGCAGCATCACCTTAACGAGATGTATGTGCTCATAGGCAGAGGGGTATTAACATTGGTAAGGAATGGATTTGTACTTTAGAAGAAGGCTAGGAAATAAAGGTATAAAAAAAGAAAATTTGCAAGAGCATGACTTTACCTGAAGAGAGAATCTTGTTAGGCCAATTCAAAAAGCCACTTGACAAGGATATGCTATTGTCACATGGAAGCCAGTTGTCATGACACATTCCAGTAGTGTAACTCCTTACTCTGCTTCCTTGTTTCCCAGGATGACATTTCCAGACTGCTTGGCCATTACACTCCTTATTGTAAATAAGTAAAAGGCTTACATAGCAGTCTCTGGTGAGCTGTGTTAGTTGTGTTCACATTGATGAGATTAAGTTTCTGTGTCTGAAAGGCTGCAGGACGGATCCTGGGCCTGGTGATTGCATCAAGATATGCGCTCACTTTGTGGGGATCTATCTGGGTGAACGGCACACCCGGAAAATCCCAGGTCTCATGGCTCACCTTTTCTCAGATCTTTCAACTCTACTGTTCATGTTATGTGTGACTCAAACCAAGCTCTTAATGTTATTTTTATACCATTTAACATACCAGATACTTTGCAGATATTCCCTTAAGGAAAGAAGACACGGTCACTTATTAGAGAAATGTCACAAGACTTCTGGGCCATATCAAGATTTAAATTGTGACCTGAAAGTACAAACTGAAAAGTGAAATTAGTTGCCTGATCATGTGATTTCTGTGATTACTAACACTTTCCTGTTTCGTTGTAAACAAGGAGTAGGTCTGAAGCAAGGTTACGTTATACATGGATTGGAGTTTTGTACAATGAGTTCAATTGAGGGACAGAAGGCACTGGGAGTTGAAAGTATTTACAAAGGGGCCCTATGTTGATGATAATGGAATCTGCTGAACAAGGTGGAAAGTGAAGACAGGAGGGGACTGATGGATGATAAAGTGGTGGGATGAAAGGATCAGATGCCCTCACGTTGAAGATCTGTGTGGTCGGATAGAATTACCCGTATCAATGAACTGAATGCATAGGAAGCTGTAGTAGGAAAGATTTTTCTATTTGAAATTTTTGAAAAGGTTTGTATGTTTTAAGAGACATAAAGGTCCAGGGTGACCATAAAATGGGTGATGGAAGTGGAAAAAGGAAAATGTCAATGGAGTGTGGAAATCAAGAAACTGAGAAGTTGGGGCTTTTCGATGGCTCACCACTTAGGTATTGAAATCACTAAGGATGAAGGAAACTGGGTGAAACGGAAGCCTCCTTGCCAGGAACAGTGCTAGTGAGTGAAGAGATGTGACTAGGAGGTTGGCAGAGGGGTGTGAGAGGTGTAGGAAATGGTGGTCTATCCAAATGACATCAGCATTAAAAGGACAGTGGTTTTGCAGGAGGGAAGGGTTGAGATAATTTGCAAGTAACCATGCAGAGTAAGGAAGACAACTGCTCAACACCTGATGCTGACATTCGATGTTTGCTCAGGGCCCACGTAGGTTTCCTTAGGGCAAGACAGTGAGGGGAATGTTTGGAGAAAGGGGAATGGCTGGTTACAGGTTGGGGTCACAAGAGACACTGGAAGGGTTTGCTTCTGAAGGGAAGGAAGTAGCATAAACAGAGCTTGTGGGTTAAGAGTTTGTGCGAAAAGAATGACTTAGGCTGGGATTGCAGATGAGTGAGGTATGTAGGGGTGTGAGGTGTGGTGGGATTGGGCCTGAGAGGCTCACCTTGTAATACTGTTGGTGGTGTGTTAGTCCCAGGCATCAGCCTACGGTGTGGCCTCGGGACTAACAGTTATTTTCTCAGCAGCTGAGAGTTCTAGAATTATCTCCCACAATTAGCTCCATTACCTTAGACAAGGTGCTAAACAGCAAAACCTCAATTTCTCCATTTATGCCGTGCCAAATTGTTCTATGATCAATCATCTCTTGAATTTCTTCAGACATTTTAAGTATCTGGAGTACAGAAATGGGGTCATGCCACTGGTAAGTTTTCTGTATTAGAAATAAATAGTCATCTTGCAAATCAGTAATGTATCAGGAGCTAATATTAGGAAGAATGAGAAATATCTGTGAGTTTGTACATCTGCTGCATTTGGCTTCAAAGCATGTTAATGATCTCAACAAAACAGATAAGTGACAGAACTATTCAGCATACTTTAGAGACATTTGGTTATGCCTTCCTGCTAAAGCAAATACACTTTATAATTCATAAATATGAATTGGTAATAGATTTATGATATGTCAAATGTTAATTAGTAATTAAAGTTGAATTGCCAACTTTTATCTCACCCTCCTTCCATTCTTTTGTTTCCCCACCCAATCTGTATTATTAGTTAACCGTATTATTGTTATTGTAAGAGTAGAATAATGTATGAATGAGACACTTGAAAGTATACAGTCATAATTGGTGAAGGCAATGAGTTAGTGAGGAGGTTCATTCAACCAGTAATGAAAATGCTTTTACACAATTTTTTAAATATTTAGTCTAATTTCTTATGGGGCAGTTAGAAGCAAATGTCCCCAGAATGTGCCACCCTGGCATGCAGATTATTTTGAACTGAAATCAGTGAAAGCCCCAAAACAAGAAGAATTTTGTACTTCCCCTTTTCTCAAAGAGATTCAGATAGAAAAAGACCTTCAGGAGGGGAAGCTTGGCATTAGTCAGGAAGGTTCCAAGTGCCTTTACTGGATCACCTCATGTCCCATTGTTTACAAGTTGCCCTGTAAGAATTTTCCTGCCATGTGTGTTCACTCTTCCGCAGCTACCTGTCAATTGCCCATTCTCACTTCTGAAATCTAACAATCCCGCTCCCCCCTTTTCTCCTTTGTCCAAAATGTCGTATGTATATAGCCAATGTTACCTCACTGTCTTTAGAATTTTCATGCTTATGTGAATCTCTGCATATGTATAAAACATTTGATTTTTTATACTGTTAATCTGCTGTATGTTATTTGAATTATCTGACCAACCAGAAGAACTTAGACGGGTGAGGGGAACGTTTCCCCAGCCCCAACACCTACTAACCTACTTGGTTGAATTCATGGTTCAATTCAGTCAATCCTGTAACCGTACTAATAACCTACTATTTAAAAACTGCTTATTTCAATCCAAATTGTGGAACAACTTGGGGTCCAATCAGAAGAGGAATCCTGCTAGCTGAGGAGCTTGTCCTGAAGTCTTCTATTCAGCTGGTTAGGCATCCTGGTAGGTATTTTGTTGAGGGGCTTACACTCTTCAAAGAGAGGTCTCTAAGGGAAAAAGCAACAAAGCTTGAGGTTAGTTAGGAAAGGACATTGCGTAAAATCAAAGGGGGTTAATGTGGACATTATATATTCATTGCATAATCCTTATTTGCAAATACAAATGCTATATATTAGAACTAAAAACCTTATACCTGTGAATTAATTTCACTCAATTAGGCAAAATTGTTAAAAATTGAAGTATTTCAATAGTTGGATATATATTTGCATATGTTTGAAAGTGATTCAGAAGTTTCTTTAATTTGTGTTATTGAATGTAATTTTAGGTTTTGTATTTGAGAAATATGGCATATTAGCTTATTGTTTCCTGGGTATTGTACCTACAGTTTGGGTAATTAGCCAGTAGATGGCAGGGCTGTGATTTGAGTAAAGGTCACAAGACATAATAAATAGGCACCCTGTAGGCATAGGCAACTGAAAGAGCCAACACTCGAATCCTTTAAAATACAGTATAAAAGCACATGCATAGGTATTAGGATTGTTGTAAATGCTATAGATGCAAAAATGAACATGACATTATCTCCATCACCAAAGAAATGACAGTCTTGTAGCCAGAAATATATATACAAATATATACAGATACAAATACATTTGTATTTTTAAGCACTGTAATAGAATGTGAAATAATATTACAGATTTTTTATTTCAAAGTATAATGGGAATGTAGCAACTATTAATTTAGCCTGTGATGATGTTAAGGCAAGGAGTTCTTAGAATGTAAGTCTGAGAACAGCTCCTCTTCTAAAAAACAAGAAACATTCTAAAACAAAACAAGAAACATTCTAAAACAAAACAAAAATTCTACAACAAAAAGATAACTTGAATGGTTACAAAATGGCAATAAAAACTTTAGAATAAGATTTAAAAAACTAAAATTGAATCCTTACGTCTAATAGTGGTTTCCACTAGGGACAAGTTTGCCTTCCACAGCACATGTGGCAATGTCTGCAGACATTGTTGGTTGTGACATTTGGGGAGAAGGTACTACTGGCATCTAGTGGCTGGAGGTCAGGGATGCTGCCAAGCAGCCTAGTAGTCACAGGACAGACCTCCACAGGATAAAAATCACCTGGCCCCAAATGTCAGCAGTACCACAGGTATTGTGAGTAGAGACACATGTATCTAGAGGTTTCAAAATGGGCAGGAGAGCACCATTAAAACTTATACATTGAGGAATTGGTCCTGGGAAGCTGTGTGCTGCTCAGCACGTTCCAGGGACCTGAGCTGCTTTGGCCAGTGGGAACTTGGGTCATGAATGAGCCTGACATTGGCTTTTTCCACTTTCTCAACTCACTTTCCCTTGTCCATGATTTCTGTGTTTTAGGATCATCACTCACATAAACCAGCTTGACCAGGATCTTCTCTCTGACTCTTCTCTTGTGTGGGAACAAACTTAGAGAGGTATTTTGTTTGATAATGAGAAAAATCCTTTCATGTCTCGATTAAAGAACATAGTCCAAAGTTTGGATTTGTGGAAATGATTGAACTTGTGACTATAAGTTCTATTCTTTCTATTTCAGGGAAGTGGCTGATGTGCTTCAGGGTATGAAAGAGTGGGGAGGTTTAGTCCTGTCAGTTGGGAGACCACCTAGAAAGGATTCCTCATTCTGTCTTGGCCATGCCTACAAAGAAGTTGGATGTCTTCAGATTTAGGAACAGTGCATTTAAACGTGCATGCAACTTTCCTTTTTCAAGACAGATTAAGCCGTATTGGAAAGACATGCTGTCCCCTTTGGAAAGGTGATCGTTACAGATGAGTGGACATAGTCCTGTAAGAACAGAAAGATGAACATTGTTTTATGAACTAATGATGTGCTTATATTATTGTCTCAAATTGTGTTTGGGTTGGAGGGGGACTATAAATTACCTAACTAGCTGATCAGGCAATTCCTGACTGACTGGTTTAGGATTCTATTTCTGGGAGAGCTGAAATTGTAAGTTAAGTCTCAGTTTGTTTTGGGGGCTTAACATAAATGACTCTATTTTGGGCCTGTTGTCTTTTTTTAACAGTATATGTGTACATTTACAGTAATAGTTGAATTTATATTTGAAGAAATACAAATGTATTTGAATGTATTTAAAATATCTTTAATTTCTTTCACAATTTATATCTTACCTTATTCGAAATTGATTTATAGCTACTTACAATGAATGATACATAAAATGTGGCCAGGTAGGATATATTACAACTGAAATAAAAGAAGAAAGAGTAACAAGAGTGGGGCCAAAAGTAGACATGTATCCAAATGTGGTATGTGCCTATATGCTGGCTTTCGTCATATCCACTCCACTTGAAATGAGTTAGAAAAATACTTGCAGAGGGCTAAAGTTTTCCCCAAAATATAATTTTGGATCTCTTTTAGCACACAGGTGAACATAAAATGGAATACAACAGTTCTGCTCTGTGTAGCATGTCAACGATTAACTTGAAAACAATATAAAGCAGGTATAACAAGATGTTTGCTTCAGATAAACCACAAAAACAAAACTTTAAAAACCCTCCTTTTAGCACCCATAGAACCTGACTATGAGGAGAGCTGCTTCTGTACACATCCTCTAAGATGCTCCCTTTGTTCAGTGTGCACCAAGATAACTGACAACTGACTGAGACAACTTACTGGATTGGCTTGTTGTTTATAAACTAGTTAAAAGTTCTGGGACATCCTCCAGAAGTAACTGTTTTCACATTTAAGAAGTTGGCCTTGTAACTCTGTTCTGGCACTAATGAGTTTGCAGGGCCTGCTTTGTGTTCAGGCCACTCCCAGTTTTAGATAATAATATAAGCAAACCATTAGTCTACACATAAAACAGTGTTCATCTTTCTGTTCTCTGTGGTCATCCCCAGTGGCATCTGATTGTTAAGAATCAAGTTACAATCATCCAACAGTGTGGCTATACTGAAAGTTTCTAGACAAACAAGAGAAAAGGTGAGGTTTGGAGGTCCCCCACGCAGCGTTTTTAGAATTATCCTCCTACTTAACTGGGGGGGGGGGGGGTTGATGTCTGAAAGCCAGTACATCTTATTTTACTAACGTTATCATGTGCGTATGCATGCACAAAGGCTAAAAACCAAAACAAAACACAACCTTAACTGAGGCTGCCTAGGAGTAGAGACTGGAAGGTAGAGGGGATGTTTTAAAAGGTGCGGGACAAAGGTTAACAAATGGCTCTCGTCCTAATTTGGGGGGCATTTCTGTGTTTATAAAGAACAACTAAGATTCTTACACGAAGAAGGCATTTTAACTTTTAAATCAACCCATCAGTCAGTAGCTGGCCGGTCTGCAGGGACCGCACAGGCACCCGTGGCAAGCAGCGCAGGAGGCAACCAGGGAGCTCCAGCAGGCCGACCTCCGGCCCGCAGTTTCACCGTCGGGCGGAGAAGGGAAGAGGTGTCGGAAGCGGAGCCAGCGAGGAATTTCCGCACCCCGCCCGGCCGTGCGGCCTCCCTCCCCGCAACACCCGGCCCGTGGGGACCGCCCGGGGAAGCGATGGCGCCGCCGACCTTCGGGTCCCGACAGCCCGGGGGATCACACTCACTCTCAGCTCCCGCTGCCGCTCCCACCGCCTGCGCCCGCATCGCCCTGGAACCTGCCTCCCTCCCTGGCTCCTTCCGCCCCAAACACCGGCTCCGGCGCTAGGGCAGTTTGAAAATGGCGCGGAGAAACGATCCCAGCCGGCGCGAATGAAGCGCCAGGTGTTGCCCTGGTGAAAGGAGCCGCGACTGATTCGCGGCGCGCGGCGGGGGCGTGCCGGGCAGCTATACGTCCCGCGTCGATGGCGGCGCTGGACCCCGGTGCCCGGAAACGGAAGGGCCTTGGAGGCGCCAGGCTACGGCGCCCCCATGTGGCAGCAAACCCAACCTTCAGCGGGTGTCGGAGATGGAGTCCTCTGGTTGGCTGGGTGCGTTGAGGTCTGGGTGCGGGGTTACAACGCTGCCCCAGCCCGGTTCATGCAGCGGATTAAGTTTCACCGGAGAGGTGAAGGCCTACTCACCAGGTAAACTGCAGCTTAAATATTATATTGTCTTTGCAACTTTCCCTCACAGCCACCGACTGCAATTGTTGCTCCTTCACCCATGTCCTGATAAGGCTCTGTGTAGGTCCTTAGACAGTAAATCTTAACATTATGTCTTGAAGCAAAAGGACATATAATGAAACCAAGTTTACTATAGGCTAATTGACACAAATAAGAGTTAAGTTCCTACTATATATTTCTGGTCACAAAAACATCACCAAACTTCTAAATAAAGACATCCCCCCCCCTCAAAAAAAATGAATGAGTTACAAAGAATGCTGGGAGTGACCATTTTGCTTTATGCTTTGGAAAAGTTTAGCTCTTCTCTCAGAAATCCATTTTTTTAAATAAATTTCAGGATTGTTCTAGGCTGCTGTTCTAGTTTGAATTCATTTTGCTGTTACGATTTTTAAGAAAAAGTTGGTATATTTAATCAGCTATCAATTATCTGGGCAGCCCCCGGATAACTTTCATAAACTTTTCAAAATTCCTGCTTATCTTGGTTGATCGATCCACAATTTCCTTTTGACACTGTTAAGTCCGGGAATCTTTCACCCCTCAGAAAGACAGAGAACACACGATAATGCAAGTCACACAGCGAGGTTTATTTCCAGCTAGCTGGGGTCCCTGTCTCTGCCCGACGCAGCGGGTTTCAACAAGGACCCCTAGCCTACAAAGCTAAGGGTTTTTATAGCAGTTCTAAGGTGCTTAGTAATCACTAAAGTCTTAGGGAGTACAGTATGAACTTCAATTCTCACATAACTAAGACATTCTGTAATTTCTAAAGTCTTAGGGAGTGCAGATTGTGCAATGCTTCAAAGAGTTTACAATAGATACGCTTCAAAAGCTTCCATATCAGGAGATAAAACATCTGGTCTCTATGCCCACATCCTGGAACTAACAATTAGGCCATTAGGTTGTTTTAAGCTCAAGGCTGTTAGGCTGTTAATCTTACTCTGACTTTAAAGTAACAGTTCTTGAGCCCAGGGCTGCCAGGGCTGTTAACCCTATCTTAACCGTAAAGTGGCAGTCCTTATGCTAACAGTCCCTTACATTCCCCCCTGTTTGTTGTTCATAATGAGGAATCTTGCTCATTTATGGGCCAGGTGAGGTCTCCAGGGGCGGGCACTCTTTTACTTCTCACACTTGTGTCACTATCCCAATGTAAATACATACGCTCCTCAGGGTGATAGAGAACACGGGGCAATACAGCTACCAGGACACAGAATTCATTGGAGGCATTGAAGACCGAGGTAGATAGGCACGGGGTGAGGCCAGTCTTTGAACATATCCACCATCCATTAGTATTGGGGATGAACCATTTGATGTCACTTTTCCAACTAGGGGTGTGGTCTATGGAGGCACATAGACTTAGCTTAGCCCGGGGCACTCTCCCTAAACAGGTTCCATTGCCACTTACTAGTTGCAAGGTTAAGCCAATTTTACGATCCCCCCATGAACACTGAGAGGGGTTCTTACTGTTAGAGGCGGTATAAGTGGCATTAAGCCTAATTGCCTCGTAGAACGGGGGATTAACGTCATAGCACAGCCAACAGGAAGTTGTGAGGTTAGGACTGGTGGCATTAAGGGCCTCATATACATTGCGCATTAGTTTCCGTAATGAGTCTTCAGTAGCCTGTCCCATAATGGTTGTAAAGAGAAACCAGGAAAAGACAAAAGAAAGGACCGAAAACACAATGCCAGAAAATACACAACTTCGCACAGGACTTTTCAACACCCACCGGCCGGTCAACCACACTACATCCACAGGCGCCGTTTCAATCACACCATACTCAGGATCCTTACCCCAGGCCCGTCCGAACGGCGTCCACTGCGGACATCGTTGTGCCACCTTCTTGTCGGGGACGTCTCCCACGACTTCCAGAGTTGGAATTTCCAGGGTCGTAACCCGCTCCTTCCTTCCCGTGAGAATTCTCAAAAAACCAGACCAAACACAGACCAGACCAAGCAGAGACCTGTTTCAGCCTCTGGCCGAGGACCTGTTTCAGCCCTCCCTGATTAAGACCGGGGAGCCCTGTTTCAGACTTCCTCCGGTCAGAGGTGGCCAAAAATGTCACGCAGGTCAAAAAACAAGTCTGGCCACCAAGTATTGACTGGTGCAGTATGGGTAGTGCTATTAAGGGTAGTTTGGGTCTGTCCGTCCGTTAGGGTCCAGGTTAGCTTATGGGGTTGGTGTGGGTTGATCCCCGCGTGGCTTTTCTCCCAGATGTTGAGTAGAAGCAGGACTAGCAGCCACTCCATCGTTGGCGGATACAGGGGGCTTGGATACAGGGAGCCATCCTCCTCCACCTCCGCGGGGACGCCACTTCTCCCCGTGCGAGCCATAGGAGGGACTGGCCCAGATGGGGAGCGTGCATACCAGTATTGGCCCTTTTCAAGCAGTGATCTGTACAACTGGAAGGCCCAAAACCCTTCTTTTTCTGAGGACCTGAAAGGTTTAACTGACCTGTTTGAGTCTGTCATGCACACGCACAGTCCCACTTGGGATGATTGCCAGCAGCTTCTTAAGACTTTATTCACCACCGAAGAGCGCGAGCGGATCCTCACCGAGGCCAGAAAGAATGTCCCCGGCGACAATGGACGGCCAACGACTCTTATGGCAGGTCTCCGAGCGGCGCCCCACCAATCTGGCCAAGGTAAAAGCTATAATGCAAGGCAAAAAAGAGAGCCCATCACTGCCCTAACCATTGCAACTCTGTTCAGTTTAAAAATAGCCGGAGCCGGGACCGGTATAGCTTCCCTAGCTACTCAACAATAAGGAATGACCTCCCTGAGAGCGGCCATAGATGAGGATATAAAAAGACTAGAAACCTCTATTAGTCATTTAGAAAAGTCGCTCACCTCTCTATCCGAAGTAGTACTCCAAAATAAAAAAGGACTTGATTTGTTGTTCCTCCAACAAGGTGGATTGTGTGTTGCGCTGGGGGAAGAATGCTGTTTTTATGCTGACCATACTGGGGTAGTAAAAAAATCTATGGCAAAGTTAGAGAAGGGCTAGCCAAGAAAAAACGTAAAAGCGAAGCTCAAGAAAACTGGTTTGAAACTTGGTTTAATAGATCCCCCTGGTTCACCACTTTAGTATCAACCTTAGTAGGTCCAATTCTTTTACTTGTGCTTATTTTAACCTTTGGCCCTTGCATATTAAACAAACTTATTAATTTCGTAAAAGATCGGGTTAATACTGTCCAGCTCATGGTCCTCAGACAACAATATGAAAGAGTGCCCGCCCCTGGAGACCTCAGCTGGCCCATAAATGAGCAAGATTCCCGGACTTAACAACACCAACTCAAGAAGCTTGGTATTCGCTCTTCCCCCCCCCCTTTTATTCATTCACCCTGCCCCCATCCCCACAACTGTCATTCCAACTCTAGAACTTGACTGTTTTCTCCAGGCTGTGCCATCGTAATACTGGCTGTAGCTAAATCACTTAACATTTTGTCTCAGATTTCTCAGCTGAAAGCAACTGCCTCATAAGGTTGTGGTAATTAAATAAGTTAACTTCACAAATACATACTGTAAAAGAGGAAAATTCTATCTGCTACTTTCCTAGGGTCTGTGGCCCTGTAAATTGGACAGACAAAAGACAGAATAGAGAAAAACAAGTGTATCAGCATGTGCATGGCACATAACATGGAAGCACTGGGAAATGAGTAACTCAAGGGAGTAGAGAGAATTTGGGGGTATATACAACTAACTTAGTAGGGGAAAAGGAGGGCACTTATAGAAAAGCAAACAACTTTGGAAAGATAAGTGGATCCATGGGAGATACAATAGCTTGTGACAGTGTGTGTCTGGGTGTGGTGCCAACTTCTTATCTCCTTGATCCTAGGAGGGAATGACAATTGAATTCTTTTGGGAGGCACTGCTTTTATTTTATTTTTTTATTATTATTTTTAAAGATTTTATTGGGGAAGGGGAACAGGACTTTGTTTGTGGAACAGTGTGTACTTCTGGGACTTTTCCAAGTCAAGTTGTCCTTTCAATCTTAGTTGTGGAGGGCATATGTGGGGACAGAGTCCCGAAGAGAAGTTTCTGGGCTCTCTGCCTCGCTGGCTGGGAGGCTGAGGGGGGTGTGGGGGGAAGGGGGGTGCTGGCTTGGGTGGTGGTTGGCCATTGGCTGTAGCCAGTTGGCCAATTGGCTGCTGATGTAACTGCTGTGACTAGGTTGGTTGGTTGATTGGTTGGTTGGTTGGTTGGTTGGTTGGTTGGTTGGTTGGTTGGCAGGCAGAAAAAGCGGACTGCAGATTGTGGATCGTGTGGATCCTACTTCGTGTGTCTCACCCAGCCGCCAGGGAGAATGTAGTGGTATGACTCCCCTGTCTTTGGCTCCGTGGGTGTTCCTTTTTGGCCTCATCATATCCTGCGTTCTTATGTGGGGAGCGGGAGCTGAGACCCCACGTGGCACCCTGCATGACACATGGTGAAATGAGTAGGGTTTGGTGTTGGCCGAAACTCTCTGTAAGGTAATGGAGCAGTTTCTACATATGAAAGCTCAGTTTCAGAAGGCCCATGAGGAGCTGCGCTGGGAACGGAGTTGCGGTCTGCCTGGGAGACTTGAGCCTCCAGATGGCACACCACCCTCTTGGTCATAGAAGGCATCGCCTTCCTTTTAGTAGTTTGCTGCTGCTGTAGACTCCGAGGGTTGAGGACATCTTGCACTGAGGCCTCCACCCAATCCTGCTGGCATGGCAAGCAGGATTCCGGCCAGGTAGAAATCGTGTCTGACTCTAGGCAGGAGGACATGTGGCCTCCACACAGTGTGTGGTACCCGGTAGCCACTGTTCTCAAAAGTTGGACCCCCGAGAGGAGTGGCGGGGGGAGGACAGGGATGGCTCTCCGGCTAGCGTGGAGAGGGCCCTGCAGGTTCTAGCGGAGTGGTTGCCAGAGGAGGCAAAGGGTACAGCCGGCCACGTGGGATGGATCTTCCTCACCACGTTGTGCCATAACATGGAGGACACACTTAATGAAATAGCTCAGGTGCAGGACCAGCAGCCCCAGCGGGAAGCTCGGGACCGTTGGTTGGAGGAGGTTCTCACTGCGGTGCATCATAACTCGGAGGAAGCACTTGCTGTAATAGCCCAGGTGCAAGACCAGGTGTCCCAGTGGGAGGTGTTGAAAGCTCGGGTCCGCCTGTTAGAGGAGGAGCCCCACAGTGGAGACTCTGAGGCAGAGGCGGACAATGCGAGTGGAGACAATGTAGCTCCCAACCCCCACACCTGGCCCATTGTGAAGCAAAAGGTAAAACGTGAGCAACATTTGGGCCCAGGGATCATTGCTGCCGGTAACCCAGCTGTGACTGAGTTCATAATTTATACCCCTTACACTCCCACTGAGTTGCAGGAGCTGGGGAGGCAGTACAGACAGCGCCCTGGAGAGCCAGTCTCGACTTAGCTACTACGTTTATGGGATGAGGGGGCAGACAGCATTCCCTGCTCCCCAGGCGAAATGGAAAAGCTAGCCACCGTGAGGGTGCATCCGTCCTTGCGATAAAGGTTACAGAATTGCCATAGGTTGGCCCAAGATCAGGGCAACCATTCTCTAATGGAGTGGCTCACTGCTGCGGTACACACAGTATGGGGACAGGCTGGTGAGCTGCCAGACACTGTGAGTCAATGGCAGTCATATACTGAACTTACTCAAATCATCTGTGAAATGGGTATGAGACATGCTATGTTCAACCCTAACATGCGGGGGCCGGATGACGAGCGTTTTACAACCAGCATGAGAGATCTGGTTTTGGATACTGCCCCTGCAAGTGCTTTTGGATCCTTGGTTGCCATTCTTACGCCCTATGTGGGGTGGGCGGATCCATGAAGTTACCATTGCCATGGCCACCCTAGGGGATGTTGACAGCCAGCGGCAAAGGAAGTTAAGACAGGAGGTCTGAGAAGTTAAGGCCTGGAAGCCCAAATCAAAAGTAAGGGGACAAGGTTGCGGGCTTCACAGAGTAACACGCACACAGACGTGGTGTGATCTCATGGCAGCAGGGGTCGATCGGAAGAAAATAGACCGACAACCCAATGCACTCTTATTGGAACTTTGGAAACAGTTGCATCTGTAACAGCAATTCTGGCAAAGCCTAAAGGAGAAGTCCAGGAAAGTATGATCCTTGGACTTCATGCGGCCGCTTGAGGTCGACTCCTTTAAACTTGATTAGGGGTTGGGCCAAGTTACCCGATCAGAGGGGACAAGCGGGGACCAGAGGCCTCACGTGGAACTGTCCATACATTGGTCACCCTCTAATGTGCAGAGGGTTTGGGCCTAGTTGACACTGGCACAGATTGCAGTCTTGTTTATGAGAAACCTGGCTGTGCCCAGAAAGACTGGTGGTACCCTGAGAGCCCTGGCTGTGCCCAGGAAGTCTGGTTGTGCCAAGAAGGACTGGCGGTGCCCTGGGAGCTCTGGCTGTGCCCAGAAAGTAGGTGGACATCCTGGGACATTACTTGAACTGGACTGGGACCTTTTTTTCGTGAGCTGGGTTCCTGACACAGGGCCCCTCACGGAAGATGCTTGTCACGTAGATTATGAGGCGAGACCCTGGAGGTGTGGAGTGTGGGGACAGTGTTCCAGAGAGCAGTTTCCAGGCTCTTGGCCTCATGTGGGATGGGGGAGAGGATGCTGGCTCGGGTGGTGGTTGGCAGTTGGCTGTAGCTGGTTAGCCATTGGCTGCTGATGTAACTGCCCTGGCTGCCTTGGTTGGTTGGCTGGTTGGCAGGCAGAAAAAGCAGACGGCAGATTACAGATCGTGTGCATCCTACTTCGTATGTCTCACCCGTCCGCCAGCGAGAATATAGTGGTATGACTCCCCTATCTGTGGCTCTGTGGGTGTTCCTTTTTGACCTCACCATATACTGCGTTCTTATGTGGGGAGCAGGAGCTGAGACCCCGTGTGACACCCTGCATGACAGCGCAGCTCAGCTCCAGGTCCAGTTATTGCAGGGGGCGCAGCCCACCATCCCTTGGGGGAGTCGAGGAGTCAAACTAGCAACCTTGTGGTTGAGAGCCTGCGCTCCAACCAATTGAGCCATCTGGCCACCCGGGAGCTGAGCGGCAGCTCATTGACTTTATTCTAGTTGCGGAGGGCGCAACTCGCTGGCCCATGTGAGAATCAAACCAGCAGCCCCATTGCCCAGAGCTCATGTTCTAAACAACTGAGCCACCCATCCGCCCTGGGAGGCCCTGCTTTTAGAGGGATAGGGATTTCAGGAACTCAAATGTCTTCTGTTCAAAATAATCCTATGTCAAAGTGGCATATTTTTGGATGACCTATCCTGTTCCTCTTTAATATGTAAGACCATGTAACATTCTTAGAACATTCCTGACTAATAGCTAGCAATCTCTGAGTGCTTGTTGCTGTTATCGCAATGATTGGGTTGACGTAAGAAACATCCAAACCTGTAGAGAATTTTTATGAGTTTAGTTGAGCAAAACTGACAACAAATGTCAGAAAGCAAAATCTCAATGGACTGAGAAAATGCTTCAGAAAATGATGGGTTTGCAACTTATTTTATGCATTAGAATCAAAGGAGGAGACATGAGGGTTACATGAAGTCCACTGGTGGTAGATTAAGGGGGTGGGAGAAAGCAAAGCGGGGAAGTCTCTGGGATTGGATAAAAAGTAGAACAGAGAGACCATACTTCTTTTACATTGGTGGGTACAGGCTAGTGAATAATGAACATTTACAGCACATAGAGATGCTATTCGGCAACAGAATAACAGTGAAGTGCTCTGTGTTCTCATGCTGTGGTGTGGTGGGTTGTGCCCAGAGAGATCCAGAGAGAAGTGGTTACTTTGACATTCTGAGGGTATATTATCTTAGATGCAAAAAGACACTACATAGGCTCACTTAAAAGATTGACCTTTGTCAAGGAAGCTACAGGCCAAGGATGTGACTACCGGCCATGACCTGCTTTTAGGAATTTTTATGTTCAGACCATCCCATGTGGTTAATTTTGGTGTCTGAATTTGTAGGGCCCACCATGCAGGCCTCCCCTAAGCTTGTCAGGTTTAGTGTGTGGCCCCTTTTTCGCCCTCAGTTGCAGTGGTGGGATTCTGTATCAGCGTCCAGAATGGAGGCCTGGGTTGAGATTTGCCTGTGCCAGAGCCTGTGTGTGTCCACAGAGTTAAAGGGCAGGGAAACCCTAATCCCTCTCCTGTCCTTCCTACAAGATTAGGAAGCAATCGAGAACAAACATAAGAAGGCAGGAGTACTGGACGATGCAGAGACAATGTGGTTAGAAATGGATCTCTGAGCCTGCAAGGCGGGCAATTGAGGCACCATTGCTGCCTGAGCCAAGACTCATGCAAGGTCCAGGCCCCTCTCTGAGGGGCAGGTGTTTACTTCACACTGTAAAACGTAAAGCCAAAGTATCCCTGCTGCCACTGGAGAAGCTGGCTTTTTTCTTTGCTGCAGAAGCTTATAATTTTCCTGTTCTCCTTTTGCTAAGGAAATGTGGAGTATGAACCAATTTGATTTCTGAGTTACCTGATATCACTCCCCTGTGTACTAACTGTATGAGCTAAATCACATTACAGTGATGGATGTGGCAGAACTGTCCTATGAGGGTATGACTCATGTTTCCTCTTTTGTTTTAAGATTAAATCTGAATGCCAGCTGTTTATTCGTGCGGGTACAAGGCGAGAAGAAGCAGGACCCAGCAACTCGGGGATTGTGCAGGCCTAACAACAACAGAAGGTGTGGGCACACATGATCAGCTCCCCCAAGGGCTCATGGAATGCGTTACACACACACACACACACACACACACACACACACACACGTTACCCCGTGTCCAGAATTTTCACTCTGCTGGTGTTTTTCTGTCATTGTTCATGCATTTTAAATGCCCTCTGGCATCCTCCAGTCATGAAAAGCTGCTTGCCTGGACAGCCCAAGTTTTCTCTGAGATACTAGTTATTGTTTTATTTGTGTTTGTTTTTTTGTGTTCTTGACCATCAAGTCACATAGATTTTGAGTGGTCTGCCCACACCCTACTTTCCCATGAGCTCAGATAACTTGACTGAGCAACTTTGTTTCAGCAATACATGTATTTTATTGTATATCTCACACTTGTGTAACACAATCATAGCATCCCAAGGGAATGTGGAGAATGGAGCTGCTCTGCTTGGTCTGACCTGTTCAGTCTATAGATAAGGTGGGCCTGCTTGGTTAGCTGTTTATCATATGGAAGCCAGAAGTAACAAAGAACTCGGACCCTTTTTTAATTTCTGAGGGAATAAGTAGAAGGGAAAGTGAGGGATCTAAAAGAAAGGCCGTGTCTGAACTCTGACCCGTGATGTGGTTAGAAACGTGGTCTATAGTCCAGTTCCCTGGGTTAAAATCCCAGCTCTCCTGTTGACTAGCTCTGTGACTCAGGAAAGTAAGTTCCATTTCCCCACCAGAAAGAGAGAAATGGTATTACTGGTACTCGTCTTCTAGACTGGTGTGGTGATACTTTGGAGAGATAGTCCATATGTAGTAGGTTGAAGTATAGGCCCCCAAAAGACACGTCCGTGTTCTAATCCCCAGAATGTAGGAATGTGGCCTCATTTGGAAAAACAAAATGTCTTTGTAGATAGAATGAAGTTAAAGACCTTGAGTTAGGAGATCCTCCTGGATTATCTGGGGGGCCCTACACCTGCGGCCTGTGGCCTACCAGGCTGCCACTTCTCATGGTGCCATGCACTCCACACCCAGCCAGCTGAGCCCATGTGGGCCAGGGAGGTAGGCGAGTCTGCAGGGTAGAAACTGGACTGCAGCTCACTGGTGAAGTGGCTGGAGTCAGGCAGTGGGCAGCTCCCTCCATCTGGAGAGAGCTAAGTGACCTCCCACGTTCGGAAATTTGTGGTGCGTTTGAGATGGCAGGGTGGAGAGGTAGGAAGAAGGCAGAAAGATTATTTAATGTTGGGCAAGAATCCTTTCAACGGGAAAATCTTTCTCTCACTCGGAGGACACAAAGACAACTGGAGATTTAGGGCTAAGAGGGAACCATTATCAGGATTATCAGTTTGGCTTCTATCCAAGTTTGATAAAGCTCCCTTTGAAGGATACATAGCATCCTGTACTGCCGAGGGACAAAGGACAAAGACTGGAAAAGCCCAGCTCAGCCATATCCCTGTACTTTCAGAATTTGAGGGAGTGGAGGGATTTGGGAACAGGGTAATGGAGATAAGGTGAGACATAGATTATGATCACAAAGGGGGACAGACGCAGACTATGTAAATATCACAATGTGTAATGTGTACTGTATATTGTTGGTAGACACACAGATAATACAAATATACAAACATGATAGGAAGAGTCCACATCCACTACAGGGAAGCCGTTATCCCTGGGGAGAAAAGGAGGGTGTCGCGTCCAGCGCAACACGGGCAGTGAGGGTGCGAGAAGGGGCGGTTTGGGTTAAGTTTTTTTAGAAAGAAACAAACAGAGACTTAATGCAGTTAAATCTCTCCAAAGGTCAGGGGTCTCTCAGTCTCAGAGGACTGGAGCCCAGAATATGGCCGACTGGGGTTTTTTATTGTAACAGGTATGCAAAAACAAGAGAAAGCAACATTGTTTCGAACACAGGTCTCTGAAACTCACACATCATAACAGAAAAATATTTATCTCAATCACCCTTTGTCAGTCAACAGCTGAAGCACAAGGTCCCACAATGTCCTAATTAAGGTATGTACCCTCTCAGGGTCAGAAGGGTCAAGTCTCTTATTTTGTAACAGTTCCATTGAGCTAAGTGGAGAGAACTGATCTTTATTGTTTTTGTAACTTCTCTCACAAACAGGTGCCAGGGAAAAGGCAGAGCCGGCAACAGCTTTTCCCAGGCAGGGGGAAGGGGAGGCAAGGCCCCTTCCCATATTTTTCTAAGGCAGCTCATTGGGGCTCCCCACTCAGTTCCACCTGGCTTAGGTTGTATCTCTCGTGAGATATCTTACCTGTCTTTGGCTGCAAACCATCTTTTGGGGACCAGACAGAGAGACATAAGGTGTAAACATAAGGACCCAGAAAGGCACAGTCTTACAGACTCTTCTTTCCTTAAGGAAAGACATGGGGGGACAGTTGGCTAGGCTGTTGTGTGACTACAGGAGGGGACAGAGATGGGCCCTCGGGGAGGTTTTAGTTGACTGTTATCATTTTCCCAACATGCTATTTGAAGTGATTACTGTGAAAGTAACAAAGCCATGACAGGAACCTGACTTGCAGGTTCCTATACTTCTGTGAGGCCCGATGAGAGCTCCGCTGCACCTGGCTCCTCACAAGGGTCACGCCAGAGCTGTATGTTCTCGGGTTAGAGGTTCACCTGGCTCTTCCCTCCTAGCATGCAATTGCCAATGTTTGCCTAAAGCCCTATCACTATATGTTTTCAATACCGTGGATTCAAATTCATGTATTTTCTCTTAAGGAGAGGGTGTGAGGCTTTAATAAGTAACCTTTTCTGCCAATCAATGACCCATATACAGAGAGGGTGTTAACGACCTTGGGAAAAGTTCCAAGTGAACAGGGAGTGGAATGTGTTGGGGAGAATTCAGTGAAGCATGTGAGTGTGTGGTAAGAAGCGGGTTAAGGGGCATGGAAAGCGTTTCCCTAGTTTATGGTAAGGATGCTGTCCCTGTGGGGACAGAGCCCCAGAAAGTAGTTCACAGGCTCTCGGCCTCACGTGGAAAGGTGCTGGCTCGGGTGGTGGATGGCCATCGGCTGTGGCTGATTGGCCGTCGGCTGTGGCTGGTTAGCTGATTGGCCGCTGGTATAACTGCTGCGGCTACGGAGGAGAGCCGAGGACTGCTGAGGAGCCGAGGAGAGCCGAGGAGAGCAGAAGAGGAGAGCGGAAGAGAGTAGAGGAACAGAGTCGAGGTGAGTGGAGGAGAGTCGTCGGTCGGTTGGCGGAGGAGCGGACAGCAGGTCGCGCGTCCAGTGGGCCCAGCCTCCAGTGAGACTATAGTTGTATGACTCCCCTACCTATGGCTCTGTGGGTGTTCCTTTTTGGCCTCACCATATCCTGCGTTTTTGTGTGGGGAGCGGGAGCAGAGACCCCGCAGGCCGCCCCACCTGAAAAATGGCGCAGCGAGCAGGGTACGGTGCCGGCCAAAACCTACTGAAGCATGGTGGAGCGTTTGTGCGTGTGAGAGCCCAGCTTCGGGAGGCCCATGAGGAGCGACACCAGGAACGGGAGGCGCGGTCTGCCTGGGAGACTCAAGCCTCCAGCTGGCACACCACCTTCTTGGCAATAGAAGGCGTTGTCCTCCTTTTGTTGATCTGCTGCGGCCTTAGGATCCGAGGGTGGTGGACATCTTACAAGGAGGCCTCCACCCACTCAGACACTTGGCACGGTGAGCAAGATTCCGACCAGGTAGGAATGGCATCTGACTCTGGGCAGGAGGACGTGTGGCCCCCACACAGTGTGTGGTGTCCAGTGGCCACTGTTCTCAGGAGTTGGACCCCCAAGGAAAGGTGGGAGGACATGGACAGCTCTCCGGCCAGTGTGGAGAGGGCCCTGCAGGCTCTGGCTGAGCGGTTGCCGGAGGAGGAGAAGGCTGCGGCCGGCCGCGTGGGCTGGATGTTCCTCACGGCCTTGAGTCTCAACTCGGAAAATGCGCTTAATGAAGTGACCCAGGTACCTGACCAGGTGTCCCGGTTGGAAGCGCTGGAAGCCCGGGTCCGCCTGTTAGAACAGGGGCCCCAAGGTGGAGACTCTGAGGCAGAGGCGGAGGAAGCCAGTGGAGACAATGTAGCTCCCAACCCCCAAGCCCGGCCAATCTTGAAGCAAAGGGTAAAACGTGAGCAACCTTTGGGCCCTGGGGGCGTTGCTGCCGGCAACCCAGCTGTGACTGAGTTCACTACCTACACCCCATACACTCCCACTGAGTTGCAGGAGCTAGGGAGGCAGTGCAGACAGTGGAGAGCCAGTCTCAGCTTGGCTATTACGTTTATGGAATGAGGGAGCAGACAGAGAATGAGGGAGCAGACAGCATTCTCTGCTCCCCAGGCGAGATGGAAAAGCTAGCCTTCGTGACAGTGCATCCTTCCCTGTGACAAAGGTTACAAAACTGCCATAGGTTGGCCAACAACCAGGGCAACCATTCTCTAATGGCGTGGCTCACTGCTGCGGTATGCACAGTATGGGGACAGGCTGGCGAGCTGCCAGACACTGTGAGTCAATGGCAGTCATATACAGAACTTACGCAAATAATCCGTGAAATGGGTATGAGACATGCTATTTTTAACCTCAACATGCAGGGCCCAGATGACGAACTTTTTACTGCCAGCATGAGAGATCTGGTTTTGGATACTGCACCTGCGAGAGCTTTTGGATCCTTGGTTGCTATTCTTACACCGTATGTAGGGCGACGGATCCATGAAGTTACAACTGCCATGGCCACCCTAGGGGATGTAGAAAGCCGGAGGCGAAGGAAGTTAAGACAGGAGGTCCGCACAGTTGAGACCTGGAAGCCCAAACCAAAGGTAAAGGGGCGAGGTTGCGGGCCTCAGTGACTAACACGCGCACAGATGTGGCGTGATCTCATGGCAGCAGGGGTCGATAGGAAGAAAATAGACTGACAACCCAATGCACTCCTGCTTGAACTTTGGAAACAGTTGCGTCCGGAACAACAATTCCGGAGAAGCATAAAGGAGGAGTCTGGCAAAGCGCGACCCGTGTCCCTCCAGGACTTCATGCAGCCGCTTGAGGCCGACTCCTCTCAGCTTGATTAGGGGTGGGGCCAAGGTACCCGGTCAGAGGGGACGAGCAGGGACCGGAGGCCCCACGTGGAACTGTCCATACATTGGTCCCCTTCGAATGTACAGAGGGTTTTGGCCCTAGTTGACACTGGTGCCGACTGCAGTCTCGTTTATGGGAACCCAGAACTGTTCCCTGGACCAGCAATCTGCATTGATGGCTACAGGGGAAAGACTGTGACTGTGAAAGCCATTTCCTTACCACTGGGTATAGGAAGGCTTCCTCCTCGTACCTACAAGGTTTATGTCTCCCCCGTTCCGGAGTATATTCTAGGGGTGGACGTGCTACATGGCCTCAGCTTACAGACGTCGGTAGGAGAGTTCCGTCTATGGATCCGGGTGGTGAAATCGGTGACACGCGGGCATGCTCACCACCCTCCTCAAGTGTTGCCACAGCCCTGGCACGTGGTTACAGTGCGACAGTACCGCCTGCCAGGAGGACAGGAGGAGATTGATCGTACAATATTGGAATTGGAAAAGGCACATATTGTGAGACCAATGCTTAGTCCCTTTAACTCCCCAGTATGGCCTGTCAAGAAGCCAGATGGGACCTGGCGAATGACTGTGGACTGTAGGGAGTTAAATAAGGTGACGCCACTCTTGCATGCTGCAGTGCCTTCAATTCATGATTTAATGGATCTTCTGACTGTCCGCCTGGGGACATATCACTATGTAGTGGACTTGGCCAATGCTTTTTTCTCCATTGACATTGCACCCGAGTGTCAAGAGCAGTTTGCTTTTACATGGGATGGGCGGCAGTGGACTTTTCAAGTCCTTCCACAAGGATACTTGCACAGCCCCACTATCTGCCACGGGCTCGTGGCCCAGGATTTCGCACAGTGGGATCGCCCATCCTCTGTGGCCTTGTTTCATTACGTTGATGACATTCTATTAACCTCAGATTCTCTTTCTGATTTAGAGCAAGCAGCTCCCTCTCTTCTCCGCCACCTGAAGTCACACGGCTGGTCGGTGAATGAGGAAAAGGTCCAAGGCCCTGGCTTATCCGTCAAATTTTTGGGTGTTGTGTGGTCGGGTAAGACAAAGGTTATACCTGAGGCAGTCATTGATAAGATACAAGCCTTTCCCTGGCCGACCAAGGTCTCCCAACTGCAGACGTATTTGGGGCTGCTAGGATATTGACGGGCGTTTGTACCCCATTTAGCACAAATGGCAAGGCCCTTGTACAATATGATAAAAAAAAGGGGGCCTCATGGGATTGGACTGAGGCTATGGAGCAAGCCTTCGTTGCCACGAAACGGGCAGTGCAGCAGGCACAGGCTCTGCAAGTAGTGGACCCCAGCCGCCCATTTGAACTTGATGTTCACGTAACCCAAGAGGGGTACGGATGGGGCCTCTGGCAACGGCAGGACCGTCTCCGGTTGCCAGTGGGATTTTGGTCCCAATTATGGAAAGGAGTGGAGGTCCGCTACTCTCTAATAAACAGCTGGCTGCTGTGTATGCAGCCCTAGTGGCCACAGAAGCCATCACAGGAACGGCACGTGTGTTGGTTTGAACAACATATCCTGTCCGGGGGGGGTGTGGGGAGCCATGGTTTCTTGCAACCCTGAACCTTGCAGACTGGCTCGGTTTCTGCCCCCATAACATTGTCTCTGCCTTATCTGAAAAGCGCCTAACGGCTGCTGAGGAATGTGGTGAAAACGGCCAGTTCCCAGACACAGAAAACTAAGGGCTTTCTAGACAATTAGTAGATTCTGTCTCCTTGAAATATTTACTTTTGTGAGTTTCAGTGACCTTGTATCTTCTATGTCAAAGTAAGGTTGAAGCTGGAAAGATTTACTTTCACTGAGATAATGCATATCTTCTTCGTTTAACTGCACGTACTCAAATTGTATATATTGGTTAGAAATAATAAACTCAGGGCTTCAGCATGACTGAAGACCGGCCGCATTAGCATTTGTGTGTGTCTTTTATTTCATTCCCACTCCCCCATTCAGGTACTGATCGACTCGTGGCGGCTGGCCCGTCACACTTGGCGCCCGAACAGGGACCTGAATACGGGGGTAACAGTGAGGAACACCACGTGGCAAGGGCCCAGCTCGTAGAGAGCTTATCAGTGGATGCGTGGTGAGTAAGGCACAATACCCCTCGGTCGAATGAATGTGTGAGTGAGTGATAGTTCCACGACTTCTTGTCACGGAGCTTGATTGGGCCCTAATCTGCGGTTCCGGTTCTGTCATACGGCATAACGGCGACTGGACTTCTATCCACCTGTCTGGGGGGGTATACCGGAGCGCCTTAGCCAAGACAGATTTGGCTCCGAGGGCACGGCCAGACGGGCATCAGAGTGTTTTCTTTGTTTGAAAGAAGGGCCGAGTTAGGGTAAAGGATGGGTCACGCTAGCAGCAAGGACCTGTATGTTAGAGGACTTAAGAAATTGCTTGCCGCCCGTGGCAGTCGGGTGAGCAGAGAACAGTTAGATAAGTTTTTAGAATTTGTACAAGAAGTTTGTCCATGGTTTCCAGAAGAAGGCACTGTCAGTCTGGAAACTTGGGAGAAAGTGGGAGAGCAGTTACAAGATTATTATGCTGCCCACGGACCTCAGCAGATCCCTGTAGAAACATTCGGGTTGTGGACCTTGATTAGAGATTGTTTAGATCTCAGGCGTAAGAGCTGTAAGCTAGAGAAAGTAAAACAAGCTGGCAATGAAGAAATTCTTTCATCTGCCGCTTCTCTGGCAGAGAGAGAAAAGGGGGAGGAAGCCAAACCCACAGAAGAACTTTTTAAAGATACAGAGCCTATTTATCAGGAACCTCCGATCGAGGACTGGGAAGATTTAGACTCTCAGGATCAAAAAGACTTAGAGGATAAAACAGCCAAACATAATAGGAACAAATACCCTCCTTTGGTGGCTATGGCTCAAGAAGGCAGACAACCTGCAGGCACTACACTTTCTTTTGCAGATCAGCTAAAAAAGATTCAGGGACAGCTGATTGAACTTAAAGTTGCTGTGGATGGAGGAAATTGTCCTCGGAGTCCCCAGATTCCTTTTAGAAATCAATGGAATCCTCGGGGTAAAGATCCCCCTTGGAAGCAGAGGTGCAAAGATTACAAGCTGCACTCACTTCCCTCTCTGTTCAAATGCAATTAGTCCAGGCTCAACAGACTGGGCCTTTATTAAAATCTCAATCAAAATAGAAGCCTAGGTTACAATTAAGCTCTCCTCCAAGTGTAGTTACAGGGCTGGATCCACAGCCTGAGGCCCCTGTTGTAGCCCCTGTGACAATGAGACAATTACCAGGCGTAAAAGATCAAAGGTCCCCCCTACAAAAGAGTTTACAAGCTGCTAGTACAGGACCAACTTTAAAAGGGACACATTGCTTCCTCCAATTCTCCCTGGAATTCTCCCATTTTTGTTATTAAAAAAAAAAAATCTGGTAGATGGAGATTATGACAAGATTTACAAAAAGTTAATAAAACCATGAAATTAATGGGAGCCTTACAGCCAGGCTTGCCCTGTCCTGCAGCCATACCAAAAAAACACATATAAAATTGTTTTAGACTTAAAAGATTGTTTTTATACTATACCTTTAAATCCTGATGACTGCCCTAGGTTTGCTTTCAGTGTTCCTTCTGTTAATTTACAAAAACCTTTTAAGAGATATCATTGGCTAGTGCTACCTCAAGAAATGGCTAGTAGCCCTACATTATGTCAAAAATTTGTATCAGCTGCTATAAAACCTACCTAAAGGACATTTTCAGATATTTACATCATCCACTACATGGATGACATAATTCTTGCCCACTCTTGTGAACCAAAGTTGCTTGCTGCTTTTGCTCATTTACAAAAAAAAAACTCCTCAATTATGGGCTGGTTATAGCCCCAAAAAAAATTCTGCAAGTGCTTCCTTACTCTTATCTGGGATATTGTTTAATGCCTCAGGCCATTGTGCCTCAAAAAATACAAATCCGGCGAGATTGTTTAAAAACATTAAATGATTTCCAAAAGCTACTGGGAGACATTAATTGGATTAGACCTCAGTTGCGGTTGACAACCGGTAAATTACAACCTTTGTTTAAAATATTACGTGGGGAAGCTGATCCTACTTCTCCCCGCGAGATAACACGGGGAAGAGGCTTTGCTTGTATTTCTCCAGGTCCGGAAGAAAAACCTTTGTGAATTCCTGGTCGGTGTTAAACCATACCATGAACAACAGCCCACAGAAGAAGAGACATCTATAGATACCCATCCACGCCCCTAGGGTGTGGAAAAGCTCTCACTTTCTGCAGCTGCAAAAGGACTTTCCACTTCAGACCCTGTTAAATGGATAAAGACTTTGGGTAGAGGGTTTGCTGGAGATATTGCTATTCTGTTTATTGTTCTGTTTATTTTACATAGTCCTCAGATGTGGACAAATAGCCCTCCGACAGGCTGTAAATGAAATAACTACACGTTCTGTGTTTCTCATACTTCAAAAAAAAAAAAAAGGGGGAGATGTAGTCACACAACAGCCTAGCCGACTGTCCCCCCATGTCTTTCCTTAAGGAAAGAAGAGCCTGTAAGACTGTGCCTTTCTGGGACTCTGTTCCATCCTTGTGTTTACACCTTATGTCTCTCTGTCTGGTCCCCAAAAGATGGTTTGCAGCCAAAGACGGGTAAGATATCTCACAGGAGATACAACCTAAGCCAGGCAAAACCGAGTGGGGACCCCCAATGAGCTGCCTTAAAAGATCCAAAAAGGAGCCTTGCCTCCCCTTCCCCCTGCCTGGAAAAAGCCATTGCTGTCTCTGGCTTTCCTCAAAGGAGATCGGTAGCCAATGACGGGTAATGATCAGTAAGCGTTTTTACAACCTAAGACAGGAGTCGATCGCTTTGATGATTGATATCCAATGACGGGTAAGTAAAAATGTCTGTACTGACCACCTAAGCCAGACACGATCTCAAAAAAATAAATAAATAAAAATAAAAAAGGGGGATATGTAGGGAATTGGAGCATTAAGGGTTAAGAAAATGTAACTTCAAGCAGAGTTTGGGAGGATGGCTGAGGGAAACTCCGATAAGCATAAAGAACAAACAGACACCTGCTGTTCTGGGGATGAGAAATTACCAAAGAGATAAAGACAGTCAGGGCCAAACTTTGAGAAAACATAACTAATCTGTACTTGCTGCCTCAGCTGCTCTATGTAATCTTGTTTCTGTGTGTATAAAAGAAAGCTGGCTTCATGATGAAATTCAAAGTATGAGAGAAGCTGAACCCTTAAAATTTGATGCAGCTCAGGCTGCCTCTGAGTTTGTTGATGTTCTTAGGAGTGTTTTGCCCTCTATGCCTTATATTACCCATTCTGTTATAATATTTCTTACATTGGGCATCTGTGTCTGCTTGGTTCTGTGCCTACTCCCCATCCTCATCAGATGTTTCATCAGCAGGATGTTAGACTTACGAGCTGACATCCATCAGCTTGAGCTCAAGGCGAAGCCTTAAGTCTTTCTCCCCCATGCATTTAGAGGGGCGGGTTAGCCAAAGACGGGTAAGTACTTGGGAGCCACTTCAACACCTAAGACAGGGCTTGTATTAATAAAATATGAGTACCAATGACGGGTAAGTTGAGGCAGGCGTCCTGGGATGCCTAAGTCAGGCACCGTCACCTCGCCATCCTGGCTGGATGGACTTTGCTTTTATAAAATAAAAAAGGGGGAGATGTGGGGAGCCATGGTTTCTTGCAACCCTGAACCTTGCAGACTGGCTCGGTTTCTGCCCCCATAACATTGTCTCTGCCTTATCTGAAAAGCGCCTAACGGCTGCTGAGGAATGTGGTGAAAACGGCCAGTTCCCAGACACAGAAAACTAAGGGCTTTCTAGACAATTAGTAGATTCTGTCTCCTTGAAATATTTACTTTTGTGAGTTTCAGTGACCTTGTATCTTCTATGTCAAAGTAAGGTTGAAGCTGGAAAGATTTACTTTCACTGAGATAATGCATATCTTCTTCGTTTAACTGCACGTACTCAAATTGTATATATTGGTTAGAAATAATAAACTCAGGGCTTCAGCATGACTGAAGACCGGCCACATTAACATTTGTGTGTGTCTTTTATTTCATTCCCACTCCCCCATTCAGGTACTGATCGACTCGTGGCGGCTGGCCCGTCACAGGGGGGAGGTCCGTACATGGACCCAGGGACCCAAAACGGGGGTGGCACAGACCACCACCCTCGCCAAGTGGGGTGCCTACTTGGAGCAACGTAGCACCCTTAGTTCAAGCCCTTTGAGCACAGAGCTACAACAGGTCCTGGGGCCTGTGGAGCTTGTAGCCCAGGCTGAGCCAAGTGCTCTGCCTAGAGGGGAGGACTTGGAGCCCTCGCCCTACAAAGAAGGACAGTCCCCAATACCTGAGGATGCCTGGTTTACTGATGGTTCTAGCCGAGGGGCTGCAGCTGTTTGGACGGCTATTGGTGTACAAAACAGACACCATTTGGTTTGATACTGGGACAGGCCAGAGTAGCCAGTGGGCTGAATTACGGGCTGTGTGGATGGTAATCAGCCACGAGCCTGGGCCCCTAGTTATTTGCACTGACAGCTGGGCGGTGTTCCGGGGCCTAATGTTGTGGCTTCTTACATGGAAATGCCAAAACTGGTTGGTGGGACACCGTCCACTGTGGGGTCAAGCCATGTGGCAGGACCTCTGGGATCTAGGGCAGAGAAGGAGGTGACCTTAATGCATGTCACAGGTCACTTCCCCTTAGTGTCCCCAGGTAATGATGAAGCAGACGCCCTAGCACGGGTACGATAGTTAGAGCGGGCTCCTGCCACTGATGTGGCCCACTGGCTGCATAGGAAATTGCAGCACGCTAGAAGCCAAACCATGTGGCAGGTGAGCAGATGCTGGGGCCTGCCTTTGAAATGGCAGGAGATAGCAGACGCCTGCTATGACTGTGCCGTCTGTGCCCAGGACAGCCCCCAAAGGCGGAGGCTCCCCTGGGAGACACAGCAGATTACGCGAGGGAGGGTGCCCCTCACTTGCTGGCAAGTGGATTACATTGGACCCCTGCCTAAGGCCCACAATGCGATATACGCATTTACAGCACTGGACACTGCTACGGGGTTGATGTTTCTTGGCCCTGTCCGGCTGCGGATCAGCAGCATACAGTGGTCGCCCTTACACGGCTGTGCGCCCTCTATGGGCGCCCCCAAGTCATTGAAAGTGACAGGGGTACCCATTTTACGGGGCAAGAAGTGCAGCACTGGGCTGCCAGGATGGACATACAATGGTTGTTTCACACCCCGTACAATCCACAAGCAGCTGGCATGATTGAACGCTATAATGGCTTTTTGAAGCAAGGTCTCCGGGTGTCAAAACACCCTCCCACGATGCGTGACTGGGCCTCTCGTCTATGGGACGTCCTGAGAGTCCTGAATGAGAGACCACAGAAGGGAGGGCCCGCACCAGTAGAAGGTCTGCTACATCGAACGGCCACTCCCATTCAATTACAAGTTACCACCAGTGAGACTCTGTTAAAGCCAGGCTATGGCAGAAATGGGAACATTTTGCTGCCAGCACCCACATGCTTGAAAGCCGGGGAATGGCAGCAATGGACTTGGCCCTGACAGGTCAAAAGCCCCCACTGTCGGTGGTTGGGTCTGATAGCCCCATGGGGGGCCGGTTTGACTCATGATTTGCAAGTGACACCAGGAGTGGTGGCTGAGTGGCCACTGCAAGTGACTGTAGTATACAGAGGTCCCGATACTGGGATGATTTTGCGAGGAAACTGTGCTCTCACTATGGCCTATTATGGGGTCCCCTGTTCTGTTACATGTTGAAACTATGCAAGGGACCCCAAGCACTACCATAAAGGTCTGGTACCACAAACTGGGAAAGGTGCCAGTGGCAGCGACCCTCCTTTCCCAGGACAAAATGCTAGCGTGTATCCTCCCAGATGGAAGGGATTTGCCATTGTTGGTTCCTAAGACTACCGTTTCTTTTCGTCCGTAGGTGTCAGTAGGCTAATACGGCACAGGGACCCTCGCGGAAGACGCTTGTCGTGTAGCTTGTGAGGCAAGACCCTGTAGGGGTGGAGTGTGGGGACAGAGCCCCAGAAAGTAGTTTACAGACTCTCGGCCTCAAATGGAAAGGTGCTGGCTCGGGTGGTGGATGGCCATCGGCTGTGGCTAATTGGCCATCGGCTGTGGCCGGTTAGCCGATTGGCTGCTGGTATAACTGCTGCGGCTACGGAGGAGAGCCGAGGAGAGCGGAAGAGAGTAGAGGAACAGAGTCGAGGTGAGTGGAGGAGAGTCGTCGGCCGGTTGGCGGAGGAGCGGACAGCAGGTCGCACGTCCAGTGGGCCCAGCCTCCAGTGAGACTATAGTGGTATGACTTCCCTACCTATGGCTCCGTGGGTGTTCCTTTTTGGCCTCACCATATCCTGCGTTTTTGTGTGGGGAGCGGGAGCAGAGACCCTGCAGGCCGCCCCACCTGAAAAATGGCACAGCGAGCAGGGTCTCCCGCATGACAGTCCCCTACTCATACTCATCCAGACCAGTGCATCTCCAAATGTGGTCCCCAACCAACAGCAGCAGCATCAGCTGGGAACTTGTTAGACATGCAAATATTAGGGGCCCCAACCTCGACCCACTGAATCACTCAGGGCAGTGCCATTAGTCTGTGTTTTAACAAGCCCTCTGGGTGTTTCTGAGGGACACTGAAGCTTGCTAATTGTTTCTCTAGACTCACTTCTGTTGCCCAGAATGAAGACAAGTCATTAAAAATGACTACTCGCATTGCCACCCTCATCCAATCCAACCAAAAAGAAAAAATGGGACAACAAAGAGGGTCAATAAAACCCAAGTGAAGGACAGGCTTAAATGAGTCATTGAAGTAAATTATTAGAAAATGGTAACAGTAGAGTAGACCAAATTAAACATGATTTAAAATGATAGAGAAACCTGAAAAACAGAACTAAGATAATGCTAAAATTAAAATTCAATAAAATAAGCTAAAAGTTAAAAATAGAATAAAGGGGAAATAAGTGAAATTTTCCATAAAAATAGAAACATCTGCCCCATTTGGTGCTTTCTTCAAATCAGGCACTGTTCTAAGAAAGGTGCCTCTTCTAACTCATTTAATTCTCCCAATGACGCCGTGAGGCAGGGCCATTACCATCTCCATTTTACAGCAAGGAAGGAAGGCACAGAAAGAATGGGTACTTTGTTCCACAGCTTGGTTGGTAAGGTGAAGAGCAGCACTCCAGCTAGGAAAGCAATGAAAAACATACTTATTAAGAGAGGTCATGTTCAAAATAAAAATAAAGCCCCTGAGGTTAATTAGTTTAAAATGGTAGGTCACGAATTAAGAGAGGAAAAATACATGAGTGGGAAGCAGAGAAGAAACAAAAAGAACAAGGTCCCTAGTGGCATCTGGAGGTGGGTTTGCCTTCCCAGCGCTGAGGCAGACGCCCTACTATTCTTGGAGAAGAAGCGAGGGGTGGAGAGCCTGGCATCACCTCGTATCTTGCCTTCCACTTAGCCCCTCTCAGGACGTCTCAACTCCACACAAGTCGGAAGCAGATCTTCTTACACCAGTACATATCTCTACAGCACAAATACCATGCCTGTTACAGTGACAGGTCTTCATTTGGTTGTTTTCTACAAAAGGTAGAAAACTTTTGGTTTTTCTCTATTAATTAGGAGTTAGTTTTGAATCATTTCAAAGTTTTGTTTTGTTTTTTCTCTGGATCTAGGACATGATGGCTTCCAAGTTTTGGGAGACATACATTTTCCACTAACCATCTAGTAGAGAGAAGAATGTTGAACCCATTGAAATGACTAATACTATTAATTGGATTTAAGGACAATTAAAAGAGCTTTCCTAATTTAAGTTTTGTAAAGTGTTTTTTCTCCTTATTGAAGGGTCTTATTCTGACTCTTCAGAATAAAGGCACTATTCTGATATTCTAAGAACAGGGACAGAATCCCAGGGCAGCTCACGCCCCAGCAGTCCAGCAGTCTCAGAAGTGAAGGGAGAACAAGGCTGTAGCTGATGTATCCACATGTGTCCTGTGTGCAGGCCAAGGCTGAACTGCCTAAAGCTGTGACTGATAAATAACTGGCTTGAAAGCTGGTGGGAAGTTTCATTGTTTTCTCTCCTCCAGGAGAAGCCCAGGAGAGAGGTGAATTCCTTCCTAACCATAGGTGATCAAAGCTGGAGGAAATGCTCAATCAAATTGGAGGTAAGACTGCAATTGGGAGTGGCTATCTCTATGGATTAAGAAACTGATACTTGTACTACTTTTTTTTTTTTAAGATTTTATTGGGGGAAGGGGAACAGGACTTTATTGGGGGAGCAGTGTGTACTTCCAGGACTTTTTTTCCAAGTCAAGTTGTTGTCCTTTCAGTCTTAGTTGTGGAGGGCGCAGCTCAACTCCAGGTCCAGTTGCCGTTGCTAGTTGCAGGGAGCAGAGCCCGCCATCCCTTGCGGGAGTCGAACCGGCAACCTTGTGGTTGAGAGCCCGCGCTCCAACCAACTGAGCCATCCGGGAGGCAGCTCAGCTCAAGGTGCCGTGTTCAATCTTAGTTGCAGGGGCGCTGCCCACCATCCCTTGTGGGAGTCGAGGAATTGAACTGGCAACCTTGTGGTTGAGAGCCCACTGGCCCACGTGGGAATTGAACAGGCAGCCTTTGGAGTTAGGAGCACGGAACTCTAACCGCCTGAGCCACCTGGCCAGCCCACTTGTACTACTTTTGAAAGAAAATGTTTAGAATTAGTGTTCTGTTCTACTAAAAGAGAAACAAAACGAAATGTTGGGACTAATACAACTAAAAGGGAAAGATTAATTGTGCAATATTAATATGATTCAGAGTGGATACATTTTAATTAATACAACATTTTGATTAGGTCATGTCTAACATAGTACAAAAATTTTAACCTACCAACAGTACCGTTAAGATGAATTCTCCCTCTCACTCCAGTTTCTCATTCTCTAGGTTTTCCCACTCAGGAGGCAACTAAATACGTGTTGTTTAGTTCAAAGATTCTGAAATGTTGTAAGTTGTCGATCAGTTATTTTACATTTCATTTTCTTTTCTGAGTGGAGTGCATTGTGGACAGCCTTGAGGGAACCACTGGGCATCTAGCCTACACGCTACTTGGCAAACGCCAGCAAATAACTTTCCTCCTGCGTTCGCTAAGTGCTGAAAACCTCTATTTCCATGTTGTACCTCTCCTCTGAAATAGGATTTTCTGGATCTTGGGATAAGCACGTGGGTAGCATCCAGAATGTGTTTCCCTGTTAAATACAATTTGACAAAGTGACTTTTTAAAAAAAATTTTATTGGGGAAGGGGAACAGGACTTTATTGGGGAACAGTGTGTACTTCCAGAACTTTTTTCCAAGTCAAGTTGTTGTCTTTTCAGTCTCAGTTGTGGAGGGTGCAGCTCAACTCCAGGTTCAGTTGCCATTGCTAGTTGCAGGGGGCGCTGCTCACCATCCCTTGCGGGACTCGAACTGGCAACCTTGTGGTTGAGAGCCCGTGCTCCAGCCAACTGAGCCATCCGGGAGCTCAGCGGCAGCTCAGCTCAAGGTGCTGTGTTCAATTTTAGTTGCAGGGGGCAGAGCCCACCATCCCTTGCGGGACTTGAGGAATTGAACCGGCAACCTTGTGGTTGAGAGCCCACTGACCCATGTGGGAATCGAACTGGCAGCCTTCGGAGTTAGGAGCATGGAGCTCCAACCACCTGAGCAACCAGGCAGGACACTGACTGTGGGGACAGAGCCCCAGAAAGTTTACAGGCTCTCGGCCTCACGTGGAAAGGTGTTGGCTCGGGTGGTGGTTGGCCATCGGCTGTGGCCAGTTGGCCAATTGGCCGCTGATGTAACTGCTGCGGCTATGGAGGAGAGCCGAGGATTGCTGAGGAGAGCTGAGGAGAGCCGAGGAGAGCGGAGGATTGCTGAGGAGAGCGGAAGAGAGCAGAGGAACAGAGCCGAGGAGAGTGGAGGAGAGTCGTCGGTCGGTTGGCGGAAAGGCAGACGGCAGGTCGTGCGTCCGGTGGGCCCAGCCTCCAGTGAGACCATAGTGGTATGACTCCCCTACCTATGGCTCCGTGGGTGTTCCTTTTTGGCCTCACCATATCCTGCATTCTATGTGGGCAGCGGGACCAGAGACCCCGCAGGCCGCCCCGCACGACACTGACAAAGTGACTTTTAATAAAATGTGTTGGGAGATGTCATAAGACCAGCCTTAAGGGAAGAACCAAACATGAGAGAAGGAATACTAACAATGGTGACTATTATTTACCTAGCACCTATGGTGTGCTGAGTCCTTCAATGCATTACTTCAAATTTTGAAGCTTAAATATTCACAACAACTCTGAAAGGTAAGCATCAGCATGCCTGTTTAAAGATTCAGTCACTCACCCAAAGCTCTGAATTAATGACAGCCAGAATTTAAACACAGACATGGCCAGTTCCACAATCTTCCTCTTTTACAGTTTTGTTTCTCACACTGGCCCACATCAACTTTTAAAAGGGGGTGGCAGCAGCTATGTATAGTGCCATGCGGGTACTGGACTTATCAGGGGATCACTGTATAAATTATATAAATGTCTGTCCACTATGCTGCTTACACTTGAAACTAATAATATAAAGTAATATTGAATGTCGACTGTAGCTAAAAAAATTTTTTTAAGGGGAACCATTGTCACCCCAATAAATTTTAATTAAAAAAAAAGCGGGGCGGGGGGGGGATATAGAATTCCTGAGATCAAAAGAAAAACAAAAAAGGACCTGTGTTGGAAAGCATGTGAGAAGAAACCATGGGGTTCAAACAGAGGTTGGGTTATTCAAAAAGTCTTAGGCTTTGTTAAAAAGAGCTATTCCATGATTTATATAGCATCAAAAACTGATATTTCCCTTTTGCTATTGTCATTTTCTGTGGTCACACGAGATCCCCTCTGGGAGAAGGATGGTTTTTCTTTCTTTCTGGATGTTTCCCTTGTTGTGTCTGCAGTTTTCAGTGTGGTCCACCTAGAACTGGATCCTCTGAAACAGATTCCTGGACAATTAGGCTGAAAAGTAACAATATTAGATGCAAGAGCCCCCACTGACCCTAAGCTTGTGGTTACTTATGGGGTACCTATGATAGAATATTTTAACAGTTTTCCAAGAAAAAAAAAACCAGACTATAGTAGTTAGCTATTGTTGCATAGCTACTTACCCAGAAAGCAATGGCTTAAAACAACTACATTCATTATCTTACAGTTATGGTGGGTAAGCAATCTCGTTGCCTCTCTGGTTCAGGGGATCTTACCAGCTTGTGGTTAATGGGTTGGCTGGGGCTGCAGTCATTTCAAGACTTGACTGAGGGGAGATCTCCATCCAAACTCATGTGTGTGACTGGAGACATCAGTTCTTAGCTACATGAGGCTCTCCATAGGGCAGCTCACATGGCAGCTGGCTTCCTCAGAGCCAGCAAGTAAGAGAACACGAAGGGGTGCTCAACCCAGGATTTATAATTTTGTATAACCCAAACTTGGAAATTGTTGTGTTTGCTAGCTCGCAGGTTGTGAAAGTATTTATAAGGCACGAAGGAGTAGAAGTTAGAAAATTTATTTAAGGAGAGAAGTACCAGCAGAGGAGTTGCTGGGGTCAGAGTCTAGAGTAGACAGCTCCCCTGATGAGAAGGTGTGTAGGGGGTTTATATTTTTCTATGCAGGATACTTCTCAGCTTGCAGGGAGTTTGCTGTTACAATTGGCTTCTTCTGGGAACTGTTCTGTTCCCATCTGTGATGGATGTAAGGCGCCTGTTAGCTTGCAAGGGGGGTTGCTACAGTCAGCTTCTTCCGGGAAACTGTCTGTTCCCACAGCTAGCCGAGGGATTCATAGCCAAGTGGTTAATCTTTAAGCTCGTTCCTCTTAGCTTACAAATTCGTTCCTCTTAAACTTTTACCTGTCTCATCATACAGTATTGATAATTTTGAACTAAAATGTTATTTATAAATACATAAGAAAAGCAAAATATGTTATCTATGCATTGCTATTATCCAATGATACATTTTTTTAGAGATGGGTAGAAGATCATGCGACATGGTGACCTGATAACTACACTAACAGATTATACTATCAATGCTAACTATGCTAGCAAACACTGCTAACTATGCTAAGTACGTCAACTAGTAGTAACACTGCTAACTATGCTTACAAACGATGCTAACAATTTTAAGTTGCTGATACCAATATTAACAATGCAAGCTATGCTCACTAACGATACTAGTAAGTAATAGTAGGCAATGCTAATTGTACTAACAATACTAAGTATACTAACTAAAAACTTTAAAGACAAAAATGAGGAAAAGAACAAGAAAAATAAAAAATAGAGAAAAATGAGAAAAGAACAAAGGAAGAAAATGAGAAAAAGAAAAGGAAAAACAAAAACTGAGAAAAGAGAACAAACAGAAATAAGAACATGGAAACTTATAAGGAAAAAAGAAAATGAGAAAAAGTGTAAAGACAAAAGAAAAAATAAACTAAACAGGACCCCCAAAAAAAGGAGAAAACAAGCTCATTGGTCCAAGTCAGACAGGTCACCACACATCAGCTTCCTGGGCTATAAGGACAAAAACCTCAGCCCAGCCAGGACCTTATACAGGATTTTTTGTAATTCCATCACAGTGATGCCTTATGAGGCCGGAGCATAATCACGAAAAATCATGACTGGGCATAAGATACAGTGGTTTTCTCACTTACTAGTTTCAAGACCCCTTTACTTTGGGAAAAAAAAAAGGAGGGGGGACCCCAAATAACTTTTATTTTTGTGGAATATTAAAGGCTGATATTGACTTTAATAGAAATGAAAATTTGTAGGATGCTTCAGGGAACTTTTCATTTACAATTTGAAAATCTGTCATAAATTTTGTCTTTTAAAGACCTTATAGTGCCCTACACTTAAAATATTCAATTCCTTTTTTTGAAACTCTGGTTGATCTCAAAATGATGCAACCCACCATCCCTTGCTGGAGTGGAACTGGCAACCTTGTGGTTGAGAGCCCGTGCTCCAACCAACTGAGCCATCTGGGAGCTCAGTGACAGCTCAGCTCAAGGTGCCATGTTCAATCTTAGTTGCAGGGGGTGGAGCCCACCATCCCTCGCGGGAGTCGAGGATTGAACCAGCAACCTTATCGTTGAGAACCCACTGGCCCATGTAGGAATCAAACCAGCAGCCTTCAGCATGAGGAGCACGGAGCTCCAACCGCCTGAGCCACCAGGATGGTCCCATCATTGCTTTCTACATTAGGAGACTAATGTACTTGTTTAAAAAAAACAAGCAAACAAACAAAAAACTTTAGGGCAGGCCCGGTGGCTCAGGCGGTTGGAGCTCCGTGCTCCTGACTCCGAAGGCTGCCGATTCGATTCCCACATGGGCCAGTGGGCTCTCAATCACAAGGTTGCCAGTTCAACTCCTCGAGTCCCACAAGGGATGGTGGGCTTTGCCCCCTGCAACTAGCAACAGCACCTGGACCTGGAGCTGAACTGTGTCCCCAACAACTAAGACTGAAAGGACAACAACTTGACTTGGAAAAAATAATCCTGGAAGTACACACTGTTCCCCAATAAAGTCCTGTTCCCCCTTCCCCAATAAAATCTTTAAAAAAACAAAACAAAACAAACAAAAAAACTGTATGTTTTTGGATTTGCAATGCATAAAGATGTAATTTTGTGACATCAATAACTGAAAAGGCACGAGGTCAGAGTTGTGAAGGAGCAGAGTTATTTTGAAAAACATGAAATTGAATTTAAGCTTGTATGAAGTCACATAAGAGTGTTAAATGTACTCCCCATGGTAACCACAAGGAAAAGAGCTGTAGAATATACACGAAAGGAATTTAAATATTTCCCTACAGAAAAGTCAACTAAACACAAAAGAAGACTGTCATGTGTGAAATGAGGAACAAAAGACTCATAGACATATAGAAAACAAACAACAGAGTGACAGAGAACTGATAAGTCTCTCCTTGTCAGTAATCACTTTCAATGTAAGTGGGTTAAATAGTCAGATTGGCGGAATGGATCAAACACATGAACCAGCTATACACTCTACCTATATTAGGGACTCACTTTAGATCCAAAGACACAAAAAGGTTGAACTTGAAAGGATGGAAAAGGGTAGTCCATGTATATAGTAACCAAAAACGAGCAGGGCATATTCAAGGGAAAACAATAACTATGGATTAAGAGACATAGATTGGTAGAATGGATTAAAAAACATAATGTAAGTATTTGCTGTCTACAAGAGATTCACTTTAGATCAGAAGACACAATTAGATTGAAAGTTAAAGTATGGAAAAGATATTCTGTACAAATAGCACCCCAAAGAGGGCAGGGGCGGCTATACTAATATCAGACAAAATCAGCTTTAGATCAAATATACCCATTTTCGTGGCCAACTTAGTCACAGTAGCTAAACTGTGGAAGCAACCCGTGGCCATCAATGGATGAATGAATAAGCACCATGTGGTCTATACATACAAGGGAGTATTTTTGAAATTTGAGAAAGGAGGACATTCTGGTACAACATGCATGAAACTTGAGGGCATTGTGGTAAGTGAAATAAGCCAGTCACAAAGGAGCAAATGCTGTATTACTCTTCTTCTATGAGTAGAACACTGAGAATAGTGAAAATGATAGACAGGAGTTCCTAGGGGCTGGGGACTGGGAGGAAATGGTTAGTTATAGTTTCCTGGATATAGTGATTCCGTTTTACAAGATGAGAAGAGTTCTGGAGATGGTGGTTGTGATGGCTGCACAGCATTATGAATGTATTTAACACCACTGCAGTGTACACTTAAAAATTGAAGGTGGCTTTCTTTTTTTGTAATGTCTTTGTCTGATTTGGGGATCAGGGTGATAGTGGTTTGTAAAAAGTGTTTGGGAGCCTTTCCTCCTTCTGGATTTTTTGGAATAGCTTGAGGAGAATAGGTGATAATTATTTTTTGAATGTTTTGTAAAATTCTCCTGTAAAGCCATCTGGTCCAGGGCTTTTGTTTGTTGGGAGCTTGTTGATTACTGATTCAATTTCCCTGGTGGTAATCAGTCTATTCAGGTTTTCCATTTCTTCTTCAGTTAGCCTTGGAAAGTTGTATGCTTCTAGAAAATTGTCCATTTCTTCCAGATTGTCTAATTTGTTGGCATATAGTTGCTCATAGTAATTTCTTAAAATCTTTTGTATTTCTGTGATGTCTGTTGTCACTTCTCCGCTTTCATTTCTGATTTTATTTTTATTTATTTATTTTTTATTTTTTTATTGGGGAAGGGGAACAGAACTTTATTGGGGAACAGGGTGTACTTCCAGGACTTTTTTCCAAGTCAAGTTGTTGTCCTTTCAATCTTAGTTGTGGAGGGTTCTGTTCAGCTTCAAGTTGTTGTTCTTTTAGTCTTAGTTGTGGAGGGCACAGCTCAGCTCCAGGTCCAGTTGCTGTTGCTAGTTGCAGGGGGCACAGCCCACCATCCTTTGCTGGAGTAGAACCGGCAACCTTGTGGTTGAGAGGACACGCTCCAACCAACTGAGCCATCCGGGAGCTCAGCGGCAGCTCAGCTCAAGGTGCCGTGTTCAATTTTAGTTGCAGGGGCGCTGCCCACCATCCCTTGCGGGACTCGAGGAATTGAACTGGCAAACTTGTGGTTGAGAGCCCACTGGCCCATGTGGGAATCGAACCGGCAGCCTTCGGAGTTAGGAGCACGGAGCTCTAACCGCCTGAGCCACCGGGCCGGCCCCATTTCTGATTTTATTAATTTGGGTCCTCTCTCTCTTTGTTTTGATGAGTCTGACTAATGGTTTGTCGATTTTGTTTATCTTCTCGAAAAACCAGCTCTTGGATTCATTGATCTTTTGTATTGTTTTTTTGGTCTCTATTTCATTTATTTCCACTCTTATCTTTATTATCTCCTTCTTTGTACTCCCTTTGGGCTTATTTTGCTGTTCTTTTCCCAGATCCCTTAAGTGTAAGGATAAACTCTTGATTTGTGATTTTTCTTGTTTCTTTAGGTAGGCCTGCATTGCTATGAATTTCCCTCTTAGGACTGCTTTTGCTGCATCCCATAGATTTTGGGTCGTTGTGTTTTCATTTTTGTTTGTCTTGAGATATCTTTTGATTTCTTCCTTGATCACATTGTTGACTCATTCATTACTTAGCAACATGTTATTCAGCCTCCATGTATTTGTGTGTCTTCCAGTCTTTTTCTTGTAATTGATTTCTAATTTCATAGCTTTGTGGTCAGAGAAGACACTTGATATGATTTCAGTTTTCTTAAATTTATTGCGACTTGTTTTGTGGCCTAACGTGGTCTGTCTTGGAAAATGTTCCATGTTTGCTTGAGAAGAATGTGTATTCTGCAGCTTTGGGGTGAAATGCTCTAAAAATACCAATTAAATCCAATACTCAACCTCACTAATCATTGGAGAAATGCAAATAAAAACCACAATAAGATGCCACCTCACCCCAGTCAAAATGTCTATCACCAATAAATCAACAAAAAACAAGTGCTGGCGAGGATATGGAGAAAGGGGGTCCCTCGTGCACTGCTGGTGGGATTGCAGATTGGTGCCATCACAATGGAAATCAGTATGGAGTTATCTCAAAAAACTGGAAATGGAATTACCTTATGACCCAGTGATTCCACTCCTACGTATCTATCTAGAGAAATCCAAAACACTAATTTGAAAAAAATTTATGCACCCCAATGTTTATTGCAGCACTATTCTCAGTAGCCAAGACATGGAAACAACCAAATGTGCATCGGTAGAAGACTGGATCAAGAAACTGTGGTACATTTATACAATGGAGTGTTACTCGGCCAAGAAGAAGAATGAAATCTTATCAATTGGAACGATATGGATGGAACTAGAGGACATTATGCTAAGTGAAATGAGTCAGACGGAGAAAGACAAATACCATATGATCTCATTTATATGCCGAATCTAAAGACTAGAATAAATGAACAAACTAATCAGAAACAGTCTCAGAAATATAGAGGAAAAACTCAGGGTTGCTAGATCGGAAAGGGAGTGGAGATGAGGGAGAAGGTGAGGGGATTAGAAAGCACAATAGGTGACCACAAGATTGCCACGGGGATATGAAAGACAGTTTGAGGGGTATAATCAATAATGTAAAGATTTTGTAGGGTATCTGATGGACATTTGTATTATTAGGGAGACCACTTCAGGGACGGTGTAGATTCCTGATCACTGTGCTGTACACCTGAAGCTGAAGCTGAATAATAATATCAACTATAATTTAACGTATGTATGTATGTCTATGTATATAGTCACAAGAAGTGCAGTACAGCATAAGGAACAGAGACAGTGGAAATGTAATAGCTGTGTGCAATATCAGAGGGGTAGTAGATTCGGGGAGGGTGTTTATCATTTTGTGAGGGGTATAAATGTCTAATTATTACATTGTTTTGTACACCTGAAACTAATAAGAAAAAAAGAAGAAAACAAAATGGTGAAGGTGGGAAAGTTTGTAATGTGTATGCTACTATAGTAAGAAAAACTGGGGTGGAAAGTTTTGTCTCACCCCTCCCTATCCAGCTGTCTTCTGAGTGTGTGTTGTATCCAGACAGGTGAGAAAGTGAGTAGGAGAGGCCAGCAGAGAAATTCCTGGCTAAAGATTCCTGACCTTACTGCGTCCTCCTGAGCCGGAGAGACTTCTCTGTCCTGGTTTACAATCTCATTGATCTCCATCATTTCATTCCTCTTTTCCAGAAAATCACAGTAGACTATGAAAACTATGAAATTGAGAAGACCTAATTATTGGCACTGGGAAATATGAAAGTGGATTATCTATGGAAATAACTCTGAGCAATTCATTCACCATGAACAGAGATGATCTGCGTGGATTAAAGTTTCATGTCAATTGAGCCCATCCTTCAACATCTGCAGAGAAGGACAAAGGGAACTTGGAGAAAAGTCAGCTAAACTGAATCCTGGTGCATAGCAATCATGAGGCAGTGAGTGAGTGCTGTTTTTATTTTTATTTTTTAATATTTTTTTATTGGGGAATATTAGGGAACAGTGTGTTTCTCCAGGGCCCTTAAGCTCCAAGTTATCCTTCAGTCTAGTTGTGGAGGGCATAGCTCAGCTCCAAGTCCAGTCACTGTTTTCAGTCTTAGTTGCAGGGGGCACAGCCCACCATCCCATGCTGGAATTCAACTGGCAACCCTGTTGTTGAGAGCTCACGCTCCAACCAACTGAGCCATCCAGCCACCCAAGAGTGAGTGCTGTTTTAAGGGCATGGATGGACTCCCCATAGAGAGGACTCACAGCCAAATGGGGGTCCTCTGGTCCCCTCCTGGGCATGGCACTTGTGGGTTAGCAAACAGCCAAAAGTCCTCTTCACCAAGGCGGACAGACTCTCACTATCCCAGGCAAGTGAGTTGGGAGCAAAGCGCCTGGCCATGGTTTTGTGGGGCTGGTCATTGTAGGCGCTCGTGGAAAAGCTTTTCAGGAAAGAGGACCAGCATGGGCCATCCTGTGAGGGATGCTGAGGAGACCTTGAACCTGGCCGTGGCCCTGTGTGGGTTCTGGTAGTGGGAAGCTCCTTCAGGGAAATTTGAGATGTGTCTCTGGATGCCTGAGGCTGAGAAACATGACCAGCGGTGGACCAGGGAGGGCCATGCAGCCAGCGGGAGTGACTTTGCCTGCCTATCCCATCCTTCTTGACTTTCTTGGAGCAGTTGTCGGGTCTCACCTGGGCTGGCGGCTTTTAGGTCAATCCAGGAAGATAGATGAGATGGCCAGACATCTCGGGGGGTGATAAAAGAATGAAATGAATTAGTTGAGAGTGTTAGGATTCATTCATTGCAGTATGAAAGTTACTGAGGAAAAAACTGTGGAGGTTTATAGCAGTGATAAAAATTACCACCATCACACTTTATTGCAATCATTACCATTGTTTTTACTTAATTGTTTTTACAAAATAACTGAAGTTTATCCCCAAAAAAGTCTCTGACCTATGGAAGGTGACAAAGGAAGTGTGTCATTGGATAGATACCCCTAGTCATTCGCAGAAAGTGAAAGAATTTGCATGACTCAGAAAAGTAGGAGAGCAAGGAAAGTTTTATTCAAGAAGAAAGATGCCAGCATAGAGGTTGCCAGGGGCAGACGACTGCCCCTAACTTTAGGTTAGTTTTTTCTTATATAGGACAGGGAAGGAAAACTTCCCACAGGAGATGTGACGTATAGACTGAGGTTACTTGATTGACATATGGTGGTTATATAACTAGTTTCTTTCTGTGCATGCTTTTACTCAGAAGGCATACAGAAAAACTCATGGGTGGAGGGGAGGGCAAGGCTCAATGTTCATTTTGTTTTAATTGTATTATAATGAGGCTAGAGTTCAGCTAGCAGGTGGGTTCCAATAGTTTGCTCATATTTAGGAACCAGCTAAATCCAGTTGGGGTTTTATCTCCCCTTTTTAGGGGTGTTTGGACAGCTTAATTGTCCTGTAGGGGATGAGCCTGGATGGTTCCTGGGAAGGGAATGCATGCCTGCGCAGTCCCCCTTCGCACTCACTTTTATGAACTCTTTTTTTTTTTTTTTTTTTTTTTTGCATTATCAGGAAGGGTTTCAGTCCATGGAATGTTCTAAATCTGCCTGGGAGCCGGGGAACCACTCACTCCAGCAGGTGAGCACCTGAACCACAGCCTGCATGCAGCAGTGAGCCCAGAAGTCCAGACCACTGTTTCCACAGTAGTCAGCCCAGTGCTCAGGACTTGGTCAGTCACTGACCAATTCCTCATTTTGAATCCCACTTCCTACTGAGAAGCAAATAGCGGAAAGCCAAATATATTAATGATGTTCTTCACTTATTTCCAGAATGGCTGTAATGTTGGCTATAAATATGAAACCTTCTTCCACACACCGATATTTTCAAGAATGGCATATTCTCATACAGCATGTACATACAATAAGGTACATCATTTCTTTCTGAATTGGACTGATGTTAATTTTTAAGCTAACAAAACTGTTTCCTCTATGAAATTAAGTTTCCACTAGAGAGCTTATTCTCACTGCACATAAGCAGTAGTTAACAAAGAGCCATTATTTTGAAATATTAAGTGCGTCCTATACTAAGATGTTTTTATACATTCAAAACATGAAAGCAATTGGCTTGATTAAAGCACTGGGATCTTAAAAATGCATTGGGACAGTGTCTTCATATGCCCAGGAGACATTAAACCCAGAAGTTCAAAGACAGAGATATTCTTTATGAGGAAGGTCATGGATTTTTTTTTCCCCCACTTAGGAAAAAACATGCTATGTGTGCCAGGAGAGGTGTACTTAGACCCAAGGCTTTCATCCCTTGGAAGATGAATGAAAATGACTTTGTTTCTATCCTTCACCTCCTAGCTGGGAAAGAAATCCACTTTTGTGGGTTAAGTAGAGAATGGTGCAAACAGCTCAAATGCAGATATTAATGTTATATCCAATCTCTTACAAGATTCCATATTCCTGAACCTTTCTCCTCAAGTCTGCATCTATTCTGCTGTTACTCATCTTGATTCATGGTTCCATCTTTCAGTAATTTACCTAGGAGAAACTCCTCAGAGGTATTCCATACTCTCCTTCCCTTCATCCAGAGACTGTCAAATTCTGTCAACTAAACCTCTACAGTGTTTCTTGAGTTGATTCCCTTTTTATTTCTCTCCCTGGCCTGTTGTAATAGCTTTTTTTTTTTTAAAAGATTTTATTGAGGAAGGGAAACAGGACTTTATTGGGGAACAGTGTGTACTTCCAGAACTTTTTTCCAAGTCAAGTTGTTGTCCTTTCAGTCTTAGTTGTGGAGGGCACAGCTCAGCTCCAGGTCCAGTTGCCGTTGCTAGTTGCAGGGAGCACAGCCCACCATCCCTTGTGGGAGTCGAACCGGCAACCTTGTGGTTGAGAGGACGCACTCCAACCAACTGAGCCATCCGGGAGCTCAGCGGCAGCTCAACTCAAGGTGCCGTGTTCAATCTTATTTGCAGGGGGCACTGCCTACCATCTCTTGTGGGACTCGAGGAATCGAACTGGCAACCTTGTGGTTGAGAGCCCACGCTTCAACCAACAACTGAGCCATCCGGGAGGCAGCTCAGCTCAAGGTGCCATGTTCAATCTTAGTTGCAGGGGGCGCTGCCCACCATCCCTTGTAGGACTCGAGGAATTGAACTGGCAGCCTTGTGGTTGAGAGCCTACTGGCCCATGTGGAATCGAACCGGCAGCCTTCAGAGTTAGGAGCATGGAACTGCAACCGCCTGAGCCACCGGGCCGGCCCTGTAATAGCTTTTTGATAGGCTTGTATCAAAGTTACCTTCATCAAACAATATTTTAAAAACTTTTACGTTCATATTTAAAAATCTTTGGTGACTCTTCATTGCCTGCAGGAGAAGGTCAAGATTTTAATTTGAAAATTAAAAGCTGATAACTAGTCAGCCACCTTTAGCTCTTCTAGCTCTATTTTTTCTAATTCTCCATTATGTACCTCGTATCTGATTCAAACATAGCAAATTGTTTTCATTTCTTTTATCCTGAAGGCCTCTGCATGATTGCATGCCTTTACTTGAATATCTTTTCTATAGCATATTACAAACACATGGCCATTATCTGCTTACATCTGTCTCCTTCAACAGATTGTCAGTCAGGACAGAGACTATGTCTTGTACATCACTGTATAGCAAGCAGCTAAAAGAGGGTAAAGATTCAGGATACATTAGTTGAGTAAATATATAATTTAATGAAACATATAGTGTAGAGTGCAGATAAAGTTAACATGGTGCTCCCAAAAGATGCCTCTTTGGTTTTCAGAGGTGAAAGCTTTGGGAGGGGTGAAGCTAGGAGTATCCCCAAACCTGGCCCAGACTTGAGCGAGAAGCAGAGTTCTAACAATTATTCTAAAGCTAAGGAGGAAGGAGCCAAACTGGAAATGTGGTGGGGGCTGCATTTTGTCAGGAACCAGGAACCAAAGATATGGATTGAGTCAAGAATAAAATCAAATATAATTAGAGGATATAGGTTCTGTATTATCTTTCCTACAACCTCCAATAGGTAAGTTTCTTGTAGCAGATTGGACAAAGTTAAGTTTTCTGCTAAGAACTTGAGATGGAGAGAATCTGTGTATGTAGAGTAGAACCCAATATTTTGAAAGGCAACTGCATTGAGAGCAGAGCTGACTTCCACTCCTGAATATTAAATAACTTAACCAACACATGCATGCACTGAAGTGGATCAAAGACATTCCAATTAAAAGAAACAGAATGTACAAAGGTTCAGAGAAGTGAAAGTGTGTCTAATATTTGAGGAATTTCTAATACTCTCATTTAGTGGGAAAATAGGATGTGAGGGAGCAGTAGAGGAGAAGAGGATTAGTGACTTTTGAAAAAGAATCAAAGATCTAAGGTGGCCCTTCTGATCCCTGCTTTCTGATGTTCACATGTCATTCGCTCCCCTTAAAGGTAGGCAGAACCTGTGATTGATTCTAAGCAATAGAATATGGCACCGGTGATGAGATTTCAGTCAGAATGATTACAACACATTCTATAATACTCTATCTTGCTAGCAGACTTGCTACCTCTCTTACACTGGTGGTTTTGAAGAAATAAGTGCCGTGAATTCTATAGCTACAAAGAATTGAATGCTGCAAACAACCACATGAGCAGGGAAGTTAATCCCTCCCTAGTTGAGCCTCCTGCTAAGAATATAGCCCTGGACAACACCTTTAGAACAGCCTTGTGAGATTCTAAGCAGAGGACCCAACCAAGTGATGTCCACACTACTGGCCCACAGAAATTGTAAGTTAATAAATTTGTGTTGTTTTATGCCTCTAAGTTTGTGGTGCTTTGGTATGCAGTAATGGCAAATAAATACAGATTTTAATATCTGTAAGTGACATGGTGCTGTAACAAATACCCAAAAATGTAGGAGTGGCTTTGAAAACAGGCAGAGGGTGGAATCTAGAGAATTTTAAGTATCATGATAGAGAAGGCCTAAATTACTTCAAATATGCTATAGAAATCTGAACTTTAAGGATTCAAAAGGAAGTGAGGCACATGTTGGAAAAATCACAGAAGTTAGTAAAATTGTTTCTGGCAGTTATGTGGAAGGCAGAACTTCCAAGCAAAGTGTTGAAGATATTTATAGAAAAAATATGGGAGCAAGCAAAGTATTGAAGATATTTATAGAAAAAATATGGGAGGAGAGATACTGTGGAAAGGAAATAGAAATAACTATTAAACAAAAAGGAACAAGGACTTAATGATCTTGAAAATTCTCTGCTTCTCCAGGTGACCAAAGATGCTAAAATTAAGACAATGCTATCTAGAGAAAAAAAGCTGAGAATGTGACTGTACAACCTTTTCATAAAACTTGAGAAAGATTAAAAGGACAGAGTAATACAAAGGGTCTTTTCAAGAGATTAAGGTTTTTCCCCCACAGATTCTCTCAGTTAAACCATAGAGACTCTATAAAGCTTAAGTTTGTTTTTCTTCAACCATCTCATTAGGAGCCAAAGACAGAAAAAAAAATATCTTGAAAAGATCTGTGGGTATGTTTTTTGTCCAATGAGATGAACTCCACTGAAATTCATAGGAAACCCACAGATTTTTTTAGAAAATTATTTCAGCAGAAACACTTCCAGCTTGGGTGGAAAGGGTCAGAGTACAAAATGAATGGAGGCTGTTGGACTCCCAACATTATGCTCTCCAGAAGTAGTCTGATAAAACATATGCTACCATTTATGAAAAATGAAAGATAATTCAAGGGGAAGAACCAAGACCTCAGATGACTGGGCTAAGAGCCATGGAAAATTATTTGCAGCCTTTGAAACTCAAAGGAATTGCCAACTTTTGTCTTGCTGTATTGATTTCTGACTACTATGGACTGATAAGTTTTTTTAACTTCCATTTCCCCACTTTGTGAACTAGGATGTCTATAGCTGTTTTCTTATACCTATTTCACCATTGCCTGTTGGATATGTTGGGACAGATAATTTTAGTTTCACAGGTCCACATATGGAGAGAAATTTTTTCTCAGGAGGGGTACTTAGATTATACCCAGAAGCCTAATCTTCACCTGGACCTGATTTATATGATAAGAGTTTGGAATTTGAACTGATACTATAATTCAGTGAGATGCCTGGGAACCTTAGGAAGAGGAAAATGTATTTTGCATGTGGATTATTGATGGCCAGAGGATGGCCTGTGGAAAACAGACTCTAAAGTAGTCCCCATGATCTCCATTTCCTGGTGTAGTTACCTCCTCTTGCAGGCCCTGTGGCTTGGTTATAGCCAACAGAATATAGCAAAGAAAATGGGATGTCACTCTAATGATTACATCATATTACACTAGATTCTGTCTTGCTAGCAGACTTTCTCTCTTTCTCCACTTGCTGTTTTATAAACAAGTAAGCCTCCACGAATCCTATAGCCTCAACAAAGTAAATGTTTCCAACAACCACATGAGTAAGGAAATTGAGCTTTCCTTAGTTGAACCTCCAGATGAGGACTAAGCCCTGGCCAAGGCCTTGATAGTGTAGTAATTTGTTACTCAGCAATAGAAAACTAATACATTAACATATGACGCAAAAACCCCTGATAAACTCCACTTTTATCTCCAGTCTTTACGAAGAGTTAAAATATTAATTTTCAAACAGAAACAATTATATTTTCTCTTTTAAAGCTTTGTCAAAGCCTTCTCAAGTATTTTATTAATTTTCTGTTCAAAGAAGTAAAAACTTATTAAAGCCAGTTTTCCACTCAGATTAATCTTTCTTCTTTAGCCCTTTTATATCTGAAGACATTTGCCTCCGATACAAGCAATGTCCAAAGCCAACTCTCCTGGTCTGGCTTGAGGTGGTAGACTCTTTACTACCATCAACTGCTTTTTTCTTAATTTTTATTAAATTTATTGGGGTGACATTGGTTAGTAAAATTAGATAGGTTATCAGTGTACGTTTCTATAATACATCATCTGTATATTGCATTGTGTACTCACCACCCAGAGTCAGTTCTCCTTCCATCACCATATATTGGACCCCCTTTACCCTCTTCTATCATCCCCCCTTTCCTCTGGTAACCACTAAACTGTTTCTGTATTTATGATTTTTTATTTCTTTGTTTATTGTCTTGTTCATGTGTTCGTTTGTTTTATATGCCACATATGAGTGATTTAATATAGTTCTTGACTTTTTCTGTCTCACTTCGCTTAGTATGATCATCTCAGGATCCATTCACATTGTCAAAAGGGCAGTATTTCATCTTATGGCAGAGTAATATTCCATTGTATATATGTACCACATCTTCTTTATCTTCTTTATTGAAGGACACTTCTGTTGTTTCCATGTGTTGGCCACCATAAATAATGCTGCAATGAATATCAGACTACATATATCTTTACAGATAAATGTTTTCAGATTTCTTGAGTAGATAACCCAGAAGAGGGATTGATGGATCATATGGTGATTCTATTCTTAATTTTTTGAGGAACCTCCATACTGTTTTCTATAGTGGTTGCACCAATCTGCATTCCCACCAACAGTGTATGAGGGTTCCTTTTTTCTCCACAGGCTCTCCAACACTTGTCATTACTTCTCTTGTTGATAATAGCTATTCTAACAGGTGTGAAGTGGTATCTCATTGTGGTTTTGATTTGCATTTCCCTAATAGCTAGTGAAGTTGAGCATCTTTTCATATATCTGTTGGCGGTTTGTATGTCTTCTTGGGAGAAGTTTCTCTTCATGTCCTCTGCCCATTTTTTAATTGGATTGTTTTGTTGTTGTTATTGTTGTTTTTCAGTTGTACCAGTTCTTTATATATTTTGGATATTAGCCCATTATCAGAGGCATTGTTTGCAAATACCTTCTCCCATTTGGTTGGTTTTCTCTTTGTTTTGTTGATGGTTTTTTTTGCTGTGCAGCAGTTTTTTTGTTTGATATATTTATTTTAGCTTTTACTTCCCTTGCCTTTGAAGTCAAATTCATAAAAGCCTCCTTGAACCCAAGGTCCATAAATTTAGTACCTATGTCATTTATTGTTTTAGGTCTTTGATCCATGAGTTAATTTTGGTGTATGGTGACAGATAGCAGTCTAGTCTCATTCTTTTGCATGTGACTTTCCAGCTTTCCCAGCACCATTTATTGAAGAGGCTTTCTTTTTTCCATTGTATGTTTTTGGCTCCTTTGCTGAAAATTATTGGCCCATATATATTTCTGGGTTGTCAGTTTTATTCCATTGGTCTGTGTGTCTGTTTTTCTGCCAATACCATACTGTTTTGATTATTGTTGCCCTGTAGTATAAGCTGATCAGGGAATGTGATACCTCCAGCCTTAATTTTTTTTTTCTTAGGAGTGCTTTGCTATTCGGGGTGTTTTGTGGTTCCATATAAAGCTGATGATTTTTTGTTCTATTTCTTTAAAAAACATCATTGGGATTTTGATAAGGATTGCATTAAATCTGTATATTGCTTTGGGTAATATGGCCATTTTAACTATGTTGATTCTTCTAATCCATGAACATGGACTGTCTTTCCATTTCTTTGTGTCTTCTTCAATTTCCCTTAAAATTGTCTTATAGTTTTCAATGTATAGGTCCTTCACATCCTTTGTTTATTCCTAGATAATTTATTCTTTTTGTTGCAATTGTAAAAGGAATTGTGTTTTTTATTTCTTTTTCTGAGGTTTCATTGTTAGTATATAAGAATGCAATGGATTTTTGTACATTGATTTTATAGCCAGCAACTTTACTGTATTCATTTATTGTTTCTAATAGCTGTTTGGTAGAGTCTTTTTGTTTTTTTGTATGAGTCACTTTGTTTTTATTTTATTAAATGTGAACCAAAGTGTTCTGGCTATAGAAAGATAGGTTAAAGGTATAACAAAGTTACATAATAAAATCTGACAGTAAAATTACAAATTAAATAAATATTAATTATCTAATATTATATATTAAATACCAGTATCTTCAAACATATTACTTCTATAAAAAGAGTACATAAATATTTCACTTTTTATACACACAAGCGCTAAAAAATAGATGAAATATTTAAATATAAGCATGTAAACTTATAAAAATCTAGAAGAAAAATGGGAATTTTTGTTTTTTAATAACACAAACATGGGGAAGGCTTTCTAAGGAACGTCTAGAAGCCATGAAGAAAAAAAATCCTGAAAATTACTACTTTAAGGTTAACCATAAAAAATAAAAAATAAAGGCTACATAGAAATCTATCTTTACAACACATATAACAAAAGAAGAACTTTCTTTAATTTACAAAGAGCTCTTACAGTCATTTAGACCAATTAACCAATTAAATATATAGGCTAAGTAGCTTCACAAAAAATGAAATAGAAATGACTTACAACCTCCTTCCTTTAGTTTCTCTTTCTCCCACTCTCCAGTTCCATTCTTTAACCCATCTGAGTGCAAAGGAATTTCCCTCATCCACCCTCCCATCTTAGTATGTCTCAAGCGTGTCTGTGTGTATTACACCAAGACTTCCAAAAAAGAGAATTCAGAGTTGTTGTTTTTTAAGATTTTTATTAAAATACAGCTAACATACAATATTATATTAGCTTCAGGTGTACATCATAGTTATTCAACAGTACCCACGTGGCACTATACAAAGTTATATTCCCTATGCTAAAGTAGTGATCACCATGATATGTCTGGAAAACATCTGACACTGTGCCTGCCATGCTATCACAATATTATTGACTATATTTCTATGCTGTATATTATATCCCCAAGATTTATTTAGACTTACTTGTTTTATATCTGGAACTTTGGACTTCTTATTCTTTATCTTTCTCCCCACCCTTTTTAATTTTTCAATTAGGGTTAACATTCAATGTTATTTTATATTAGTTTCAGGTGTGCAGCATAGTGGTTAGACATTTATATAATTTGGGAAGTGATGCCCCTGACTAATACCCATCTGGCATTATACATAGTTGTTACCATATTGTTGATTATATTCCCTATAATTTACATCCCCATGACTATTTTGTAACTACCAATTTGTATTTTGTAATCCCTTCACCTTTTTTATCCTGTCCCCAACTGCCCTCCCATCTGCCACCTGGATACATCTAGTACCCATCTGATACCATACATAGCTATTACAATATTATTGACTATATTTTTATGCTGTACCCTACATCCTCATGACTACTGTGTAACAAACAAGTTTTACTTCTTAATCCCTTCCCCTTTTCACCTATCCCCAACCCCTCAATCTGGCAACCATCAAAATGTTCTCTGTATCTATGAGTTTGTTTCTGTTTCTTATTTGTTTATTTTATTCTTCAGTCTCCACTTATAAGTGAAATCATATGACATTTGTCTTTTGGTGTCTAACTTACTACACTCAGCATAATACTTTCTAGGTCCATCCATGTTGTCATAGATGGCAAGATGTTGTTCTCTTTTATGGCTGAGTAATATTCCATTGTACATAGGTACCACGTCTTCTTTACCCATTCATTTATCCAGCGCACCCAAGCTGCCTTTACATCTTAGCCATTGTAAACAATGCTGCAATCAACATATAGATGAGCACATTTCCTCAAAGTAGCACCTTGGGTTTGTTTGGATAAATACCCAGAAGTGGGATTACTAGGTCCTCTTTTGTCTCTTGTTATCATCTTTGTTTTAAAGTCTATTTTGTCTGGTATAAGTATTGATACCCCAGCTTTTTGTTTCTTTGTTTCTTTGCTTCTGTTTTCATGAAATATCTTTTTCCATCTCTTTACTTTCAGTCTGTGTGTGTATATTTCAATCTGAAGTGCATCTCTTATAAGCAGCATATGTAAGGGTTTTGTTTTCTTATCCATTCAGCTTCACTATCTTTTGATTGAAGCATTTACTTAATTTCTATTGAAAGTAATTGTTAATAGGTATGTAGTTATTACCATTTTATTGTTCATATTTTTTAGTTTTTATTTTTACATCTTAAAGAAGTCCCTCTGAGATTCCTTGTAATACTGGTTTATTAATAAAGCAGGGATTATTAGTGATGAACTCCTTTAGCTTTTTCTTATTTGGGAAGCCCTTTGTCTGTCCTTCAATTCTAAATGATAGCTTTGCTGAGTAGAGTAATCTTGGTTCTTACTTTTCATCACATTGATTTTGCCCCAATCTCTTCTGACTTACACAGTTTCTGTTGAGAAATCAGCTGATAGTCTTATGGGAGCTCCCTTATAAATCACTAGTTGTCTTTCTCTTGCTGCTTTTAGGACTCTCTCTTTGTCTTTAACTTTTGGCATTTTAATTATGATGTATCTTGGTGTGGGCCTGTTTGGATTCATCTTGTTTGGGACTCTCTGCTCTTCCTGGGCTTGTATACCTATTTTCTTCACCAGGTTAGGGAAGTTTTCCATCATTATTTCTTCAAATAAGTTTTCAATTCCTTGCTCTCTCTTCTCCTCCTGGTATCCGTATGATGAGAACATTGTTATGCTTGAGGTTGTCCCAGAGGCCCCTTAAACTCTCCTCAATTTTTTGGATTCATTTTCCTTTTTGCTGTTCTGACTGGGTGTTTTTTGTTACCTTATCTTCTAAATCATTGATTTGATCCTCTGCTTCATCTAATCTACTGTTGATTCCCTGTAATGTGTTCTTCATTTCCATTGTTGTATACTTTACTTCTGATTGGTTCTTAATTATGTTTTCTATCTCTATTTTTATGTTTCCTATTACTTTGTTGAGGTTCTCCCTGAGATCATTGAGCATTTTTATAACCAGTGTTTGGAACTCTGTGTCTAGTACATTGCTTGTTTCCATTTTGTTTAGTTCTTTTCTGGAACTTTATTTTGTTCTTTTATTTGGGACATATTTCTTTGTCTCCCTATTTTGGCTGCCTCCCTGTGTTTGTTTCTATGTATTAGTTAGGGCTGCTATGTCTTCTGGTCTTAATAGAGGGGACTTACGTAGTAGGTATCCTGTGGGGCCCAGTGGCACAGTCTTCCTGGTCACTTGAGCCATGCACTCCAGATGTGTCCCTTGTGTGGGTTGTGTGTGCCCTCCTTTCATAGCTGAGCCTTGGTTGCTATTTGCACATCAATGGGCAGGATTGACCCGCAGTCTCATTGGTTGTCAGGACTGGCCATGACTGTGTTACAGGAGTGTCAGTTCTTCTTGCCTATGCAGTGAACAATCAAAGGTCAGCAAGCTGATTAATATGCAAGCAGGGTTTATTAGTGATACATCTTCAGGGAAAAGAACAGGCCTAGCCAAGGTGGGGGAGGGGGGAGAGAGAGACAGAGAGAGAGAGAGACAGAGAGAGAGAAGCCTAGGCCCCTGGTAATAGTGATACATTCTCAGGGAAGAGAATGGGCCTAGCTGAGTTGGGAGAGAGGCAGAGAGAGAGAGAGAAAGGGAGAGAGAAAGGAGGAGAGAGTGAGGGTGAGAGAACACGAGTGCCAGAGGGAGGGCTCTTGTCCAGAGGACTTAGAGTTTGTTGGGTGGGGTAAGGGAATTACATATTGATTTGGCGGGAAAAGTGATGCATGCTCTTCCACGGGAGGGCATGACCTCCTAAGATGGGTGGAGGTCTGTTGACTCAGATCTTTATCTAGCTCCAGACCACCTCTTGTCATCTGTTGTTGTAGAAACGGATACGTGGCTGGAGGCAGCTAATCAAAGCTATTTATGAGCTTTCTCTATAGTTACTATGGACCCCATCCCACCCCTCCCCCTTCTCCCACATTTTCTAACTTCTACCTAACATTTCCCCCCTCAAGCATTAGGAACCCAAATCTTTGGGGACTTTGGAGCAACAACCACTCTGGCTGCTTCCTGCTGTAAAGGGATGTTGAGACTTCTTTGGCTATCTGCTTGCTAACTATTGATCAGAGTAGGCGGAGAGAAGTATCCATCCATTGGTCCGTTATAAATGTCTGGAGATTGGGGTCCCAGGGGTTGATAGTTGTTCATGGCAATAATTTGTAGCTTTATAGGCTCTATTCTAGAAGAGATAAACTTAGTAAGTTGCAAAGGCAAGAAATAAAAACATGAGCCATGAATTTGAATCCCAGAAAAAGGCTGAGGTCTTGATCCTAGATGCAGATTCAAGGATGCTCTGAACATTCTTTTAGACTTGTCCTGATTGTTAACATAGAAGCAACACTGTTCCTTAAGATATAGGCATGTTTCCCCTGCTGAGGCTGTAAGGAGGTCCAATGCCGTTCAATTTTGGAGGGAAACTCCAGCTAATTGATGTAGGACATTTCTGTGAGAGCCGGGATCTTGTCTTGTGAAACCGAAGATGGAAGCACAGACCAAGGAGAGGCGAGGAGTTGTAAAAGAGGATAATTTATTAAAAGCAAAGGGTTACAGTTCCTGAGTGGGAGGGGGTCCTGAATGGGATGCGCAGTGACTGAGGCAAAAGCTCTTATTTTTATATCTTCCCTTGCCTGCTTGGAGAAGGGAGCTGGTGTCTTCTAATGGGATTCGTCTATCAGGTTTGTTTTGTTTGCCCATCCTGAAATGATTAACAAAATAATCCATTCCTATCTATCAGTTCCATTTGTCCAGCCAAAAGAGATTTATGAGATAACTTATTAGCCTCAAGGCACATTCTTATATCTTTGTCCTGGAGTGAAGGAGCCATTCTAGAACCTGGAGTTTCAGGATATGGCTGCCTTTTGTTTATTTCACTAGGGACCTTCCTGTCTACCTAACAACATGCTAACTAAACCTATCTCAATCCCCCATCTGAAGAAGTAACCTAACTACTGTTAGGGAATAGGGGCAATGACCGCTCTGGCTACTTCAGGCTGAGGAGAGGCGTAGAAAGAGACCAACAGCTAAGGCTTGTTCAGAGGTCTGTTAAGGGTCCCCGGTAGATGGATAGGTCTTGCAGGTCCATGTGTGGCTCCATGTTGAGTACCTTTGTAACGTAATGGTTTCTAGGCAAGAAGAAATAAACCAAGTGAGTAGGTTGAAGATGCAAGACCTGAATAAGAGTAGAAGGAGGAGGATTATTAGAGGGGCTGTAAGGGGCCACAGCCTTTGTAGGAGTCTGGCTTTAAGGGATGCCCACCAGCCTGAGACATTTTTGATGGACGTTATTAGTTCATCAGCAGTTTCTAAATGGGTCACTACGGACCCAGTATAATTTATGTAAAAACAGCATTCCTCTTTAAGATAGACACAGGTCCCTCCCACATAGGATGTCACCGTATTTCCCCAAAAATAAGACCTAGCCAGACCATCAGTTCTGTCTTTTGGAGCAAAAATTAATATAAGATCCGGTCTTATATTATATAAGACCCAGTCTTTTATTTTATATTATATTATACTATACTATACTATACTATACTATACTATACTATACTATACTATACTATATTAATTATATTATATAAGACTCGGAGTCTTATATTAATTTTTGCTCTAAAAGACACATTAGAGCTGATGGTCCAGCGAGGTCTTATTTTTGGGAAAACACGGTAACAAATTTAGGGCTTGTCTGTTTTGAAGAGCTACCCCTGTTAGTGAGTCTACTTGTTGGGCAAGTGTCGCATTCCAGCAGTGGTTTCTTTTAATGCCTTTGCTAGTTGGACAGATAGATGCATGGAAGTTCCCCCTAAGGCTGCACCAGATGCTTCCAAAACGCCGATCAGGAGCAGGATTAAAACTGGAGCCACTGCCGCCCTTCGCATCCTAGGATGTGATTGTTTTAAAACGTGGCATATTGCTGGTGCCAAGAGCGTAGTCTGCCATGGGAGCTATGAAAGCAAGGCTACAGAGGCCTGTCCAACCAGGGGATAAAGTAATATAGGCTTTAGTACCGCAGGAGAAAAAAAGACCCTCTTCAGGTATTAAATTAAAATTAAACGCATAGGTGTAAAGGGTCTTTGGTCTGGCTGATCAAGAGGAGTACGTCCCAGTTAATTTTTGCCAGATTATATCCCAATCTGCTTTGGCTCTTTCAGAGAGCGTGGGGAGTAAATTACTGGAAGGGTAGATTTTTAGGGAGAACTGGTGTACGGAGAGTAGCAGTCCTGAGGCTAGATTGAGCTGAGAGGTATTGCAGACTATATGTGACCATCTTGCTGAACAGGATTGGTTTGAGATAGTATAAAAGGGTGCCCTCCCTGAGGTGGGGTAGAGTGTTCTAAGGAAAGTGTGATATCTTGCACAGCCCTTACGTGCTCTTAGGGTGTGGTGTCTTGAGGAATTCCAAAGTTCTTCTCTAGAAGTTGGGATGATCTTAAATGTGAATTTACATTGGGAAGGGGGGAGTTGTCCAAGGAATAATCCGGGCATTTTGTCTGGAGGGTGTTTTCAAAGCAAAGTGGGAAGGTAGCAGAGGTGTTAAGGCCTAGCCTATCTAGCCAGGCAACAGCCCGGGTTTCATTAGAACAGGGAGTCTGTTGTTTTTTACTCTCCATGTCTTCTCTCCAGGAGGCTAGGAATAGCTTCTCAACGTACCCGTTGAGGAAGGGGTGAGTGTAAGAAATTGAGGGAGTAATGGTGTAATTAGCCTGTAACCAGGTAAGTATAGAAGCAGGGATAATGGTCCATAGACACTCTTTCTCACAGATCCAGCAGTCAGTTAGGTTAAAGGCGGTTCCCTCTGTTTGGAGAGTATGTGTGTTGCTTAGGAGAAGAGCTCAGAAGATGAGTCATGTAGCCATCTTGTGTCTAAGATGGAGGGTGTCCAAGGCTTGACTTGGGAGTGGTGGATCCAGAAGTCGAATTCTGGTACTTTAATTGCAGTGGGAGTGGAGAGGATTACCGTGTAGGGGCCTTTCCACACTGGATCTAGCATTGGAGACAGACAAGGAAGAGATTTAATAAGAACTTCATCTCCTGGGTTAAATAGTGGTTTTTTATCTGCTCGGGATTGAGCTTCTGACAATTGTTAGATGGCCTGTTGAAATTGTGCTAGTGAGGTTATATGTTGGTTTAATTCCATAGCCTCATGATCAACTAGGAGGTCATTGGTTAAGAAAGATCTACCATACAACATTTCAAAAGGGCTCAGGCCACACTTAATTGGAGTATTTCGAATGCGAAGGAGAGCTATGGGAAGTAAAGTTACCGAATTTTGATCAGTTTCTTGTGAGAGTTTTCGAAGATGTCTCTGATGATGTCATTGGTCTTTTCTACCTTTCCTGAGGATTGTGGCCTCCAAGCACAATGGAGGTGATAGTTTATTCCCAGGGCTTTGGTTACACCCTCGGTGACTGAAGACTTGAAAGAAGGCCCATTGTCAATTTGAGGAGACCTGGGGAGGCCAAACTTAGTTATAATTTCTATGATTAGGACTTTTAACTACTTCCATTGCCTTTCCTGTCTTACAAGGAAAGGCTTCAACCTAGTGTGTGAAGATGTCTACCCATACTAAGAGATATTTATAGCCTTTGGCCTTGGGCATATGGGTGAAGTCTAATTGCCAATCCTCTCCTGGGCATTTGCCTTGTCTTTGTACCCCTATTGGTGTCTGAGAATGTGTTAGAGGGTGAGAATATGTTGTATAGTCTTTTAAAGATCTTTTCCTATGAATAATATTTGGGCCATTTGTAAAGTTTTGTCCCTCCCTAGGTGGAAGATTTGGTGGAGGGTTTTAAGAATTTTCCATTGATTGGCAGCTGGGAGGTGTAAATGACCATTCCCCCCTTGTAACCAACCCATGGGTTGGGCAGTGTAGCTCCTTGCTTTGGCCCAATCTTATTCTGAGTATACTGGGTCTTAATTTGAGTTATGGATCCGTCCCAAATTAGAGGAGGTAGCATATGGTTGAGACCCATTTTGGCAGCATTTTTAGCTTGGTCTGCTAATCTATTGCCTTCAGAAATTTTATCACTTCCCTTTTGGTGCCCCTTGCAGTGTATGATTGCTATTTCTTGAAGAGAATGTACTGCCTGCAGCAGTCAGTTGATCACCTGGTGAGATTTGATGGGTGACCCATTGGCTGTTAGGAAGCATCTTTCTTTCCAAATGCTGCCATGGGCATGTAATACTAAAAAGGCATTTTTTGAATCAGTATATATTTTGGCTCTTTTTCCTTTACTCAGCTCTAGTGCTCGGGTGAGAGCTATTAGTTAGGCCCGTTGTGCACTGGCCCCAGAAGGAAGGCTTGCATTTTCTAAGATATTATGTAAAGTAACTACAGCATTTCCAGCTTTTCCTATGCCATTTTCTATAAAAGAAATCTTGAGATAATTTTAAATATGGTTAAACTAAATGTAATTAACTAAGTAAATTTAAATCTCAAAAGTAAGCTGGTGATGTTAGAACTGCTAGAGTTCATGTGCCTTCCTCGGTATCAGCTATAGGCCAATAAAAGGAAGCTTAGACTACTGTTTGTCCCTAACTGGCAGGGAATTCTTATGGTTCTAGCCCACTGTTACATCCCTGATTAAGAGACTCAGATCCTAGAGAAGGCCAGGAATTTGTTTAAATATCTTTAACAACCAAGACAGGAAAACAAGGAATAAAGGAACAGTGAGACCAGAGACAAGCCAGACTTTTGGCCACAGTTATAGACAACCCAGGGTTGAAGTCACATCAGGGCACCCCAAAAGCCCCAGAAGAGGAAACACCAGATAAAGAAGCCTGCTTTGGTTGTGGAAACCCAGAACACTGCAATAAGGAGTGTCGTAATTTTCCAAAACAGCTGTGCCCCTTGTGCAAACTAAAGGGCACTGGAAGAAGAATTGCCCCCTATTCTGAAAGGAACAGGGACCAACTCCTTCCCCACAAATTGCTGTGATAAACTAACGGACCTGAAGTTCTCAGCAGCTCCCAAGCTGTTCTCATCACAGGGGTAAAACTGCGCATGACCCTGACATGGCAGGTAAGCCTGTTAATTTCCTAATTGATATGTAAGCCATTTATTCTGTCTCAACTGCTCACTTTGGAACTTTTTCCTCTGAAAACTGCTTGGTTGTAAAGATAAAGACAGCCCCCAGATTTGGGCTTATTTTACTCAGCCTGTTCCTCACCATTGGCTTATACGTTAGAAAAAATGTATAATAAAACGAACAAATCAGGCTTGAAAAAAACAAGACTCTGGTGGAGTTTTGTCAGGAGACCTCAAAGCCCTGGCCCTAACTACAGGGGATGGGCAGTGGCAAGACTGTCCCGCCCCTTTTCTGGATTTCTGAGGGTTGAGAAAGAGTCTTGATAGTTACCGCATTCCTCTGGGAGCTAAAAAACGTTCATCCAGGAGTAGGAAATTATAAGGGCTAATGAGGAAAGACCAGGGTACGATTTTGATTAAGAGTTTTGTTGTATTTATGAAGAAAGTGATAGCAGCCAGACCCTCATCCCTTTGTTCCTCCACCTCCGGGTCTGCTGGTGTTAGCGTGACCCCTGCTAGGCAATAGTGTTCAAAAAGAGCATTGCCTTTGGGGATTAAATTGCAGCTCAGTTTGAAAAGAGACAGGGCAGCTACTCTATAGCAGGATCGATGGGGGTGGTAGAGATATAGTCAGTAAAGGGACAGAAAAGACTTGTGAGTGAGGCAAATTTGAGCTAAAAGCCACAATTAAAAGAAAGGCCTGAAAAGACCGAGAATCTCCCCTGAGAGTTAAACTCTTGCCTCCTCTCAAGAACTAAACCTAAGTCTGGGATGCGCCACAGGGGTGGGAGTGTGATTGCCTCTGGGGACAGTGAAACAAAGGAAAGACTTAGGGTGGAGAAAGTAACAGGAGAGAGCCTAGGCGGGCTGCTGCTCACCTGGAAATCAGAGAAAGAAAACGGGGGCCCTGGAGACAGGATCGGGGGTAAGCCCGGGTGGGAGCGGCTGTGCCCACTGCTCCCCAGGCTGTAAGTCTCCTTGGGACCCTCAGAATTTAGGAGGAAATAAAAAGTTCATGCCCGTGAAGGGCCATGGGTGTGCTCTAATGTGAGCCCGCCCTGCCTGCAGGGATTCAACTATTTCTCCAGAGGAATAGAGCAAGGTATTCATCTGGCAAATACCACAGTGCCCCTTCTTGCAACTCCTGCAAAAGGTGTTCAGATGCAGATAAGTCGCTAGAGGCACCTGGGGCAAAGAGAGTTGCCGCGAGCTTACGACAGGCGGATGATTTACATTTATTTCTCTCTTGGCCAGGTTTAGGGGCTGTCCGAGTGAGTAGTGGGCCCAGGGTAAGGTGTCTGTGAGTCTGGGAGCTGGTAGAAGATGTGTGGAGCGGAAGGCAGAGTAGACATACTTTATACACTGACTTCATCGCCTCATCAGGGGATAACCGGCAGCCCCCCGGTACAGCAGCTGCAGCCAGCCTCTTGAAATGGCCTGATTTTTATACCGTAAAGAGACCAAATTGGCAGACACTCAAGGTGTTTATATAAGCGTATACAAACAGCGACATCTTCAGGATGGGTGCCGCCCGTGCAGCGTTCCTTCTTATGTAACTGGGCTGCCGGGTCAGGGCTGCTGGGGTGGAAGCTGACTGACTCTTTTGTCCCTACAGAGGCAGAAAAGAAAAGGAATTCATGTGATGGGTCAAAAGTGGGGCTCCCAAAGGCCGTTACACCTTTGGCCATCCCCAACTCTCTACATGCCTGGTTTCTCCCCTGGTTGTCCCCACCTTATTTTGTATGTCTCCAGAGGAGACAGATTTATATTACAGTGATGGGAGTTCCCTATGAGGCCCCTGTGCATCTTACGGTTTGACTCCAGACACTTCTGAGAGGCCCCCACCCATGTAGGGATACCCAAGAACTCAGACTGGAGGGAGGAAATGCCTCTTTGGTCTTCAGAACCCTGGTGAAACTGATACAGGCCAAGTGAGTAGCCCCCCTCTCTCCCCAAAAAACTTTGTTTTCTTGCCTGTAGAGATTTTAAGTTTCCTTCTTAAAGTTTTCTTTTTCCCAGTTTTTTAGCTCCTACCCCCTGCTTTAGGTAATTACCCTAAAACTTGTGATTTATACTTGTTGATTGTAATCATTGAAGTCTAATGTTCTTTCCAACCTATTTTGGGCCCAGCTCCTGGACAATTAATGTCACCCAAATAACTGATTAAGTGGCCACAGGCTCCATAGAGTGGACGGATTTTCTATCGCATAGCCACCTCGCACGAATAGCTTCAAGCTCTGCTCTTTAAGAAATTTATTAAAATCTATTTTTCCACATTCAGGAGCCTTGGGGATACAGAGGGTACCCCAGCAAGATTTCCAGTCACAGCCAAAGAAGCCAACACGGTCTTCCAGGTGGATCTCAAGACTACTTCCTCTCATCTGAGATCAGATAAGGAGAGAGTTTCATGAATCCCCCAACAGGTAGGGACAGCTCTGCGCCCCTGCCCAGCAGGAAGCAGATACTGAAAAACAGACCTTCTGTCCCTCAACTTCCCATAGAGATTTTATGGGGATCATGTCTCTCAAGGAGAAAACAAGGCAGTCAATTAGAGACAGGCATCAGGACTCTGCATTCCTGCATAATCCACAGAATGCAACTGCCCCAAAGACCTCCCCTCTCTGCCCAAAACTTCCCTTTTCACTATAATTATCTACCCCTATGAGAAAGAAATGGGTACAAAATATCCAACTAGATTAAACTGGCCACTCACACCTGCACAGTAAAGGCCACAATGACCTTCATTTCACCTGGGCCTCATTATACCATCATTATAATATCATACATATGCCCAGAAGTTTATTAATATTATAACAGACTGAATTCTGGGAAGGAACATGCACAGTCTAAAAAGATGAGGTAGGGGCCGGCCCAGTGGCTCAGGCGGTTGGAGCTCCATGCTCATAACTTCTAAGGCTGCTGGTTCAATTCCCACATGGGCCAGTGGGCTCTCATCCACAAGGTTGCTGGTTCAACTCCTGGAATCCTGCAAGGGATGGTGGGCTCCACCCCCTGCAACTAAGATTGAACACGGCACGTTGAGCTGAGCTGCCTCCCGGATGGCTCAGTTGTTGGTTGGAGCGCGGGCTCTCAACCACAAAGTTGCCAGTTCGATTCCTCGAGTCCCCCAAGGGATGGTGGGCAGTGCCCCCTGCAACTAAAGATTGAACACGGCACCTTGAGCTGAGCTGCCTCCCGGATGGCTCAGTTGGTTGGAGCGCGGGCTCTCAACCACAAGGTTGCCAGTTCGACTCCCGCAAGGGATGGTGGGCTGCACCCCCTGCAACTATCAACTGCAACTGGACCTGGAGCTGAGCTGTGCCCTCCACAACTAAGATTGAAAGGACAACAACTTGACTTGGAAAAAAGTTCTGGTAGTACACACTGTTCCCCAATAAAGTCCTGTTCCCCTTCCCCAATAAAATCTTAAAAAAAAAAAAAAAAAGATGAGGTAATGGCCTCTTGTCAATCACAGGTATCAATCAAGTGGTCCCACACCTGGGAAGGAACAGCCCATTCTAGAGAAAAAAATGGATAAAAACTCCAAGTCCTCACCAGTCAGCACCTCTTGAGCTTTGCCTTTGTTCGGGCCCGCTTCAAACCCTTTGAAGTATACTATCTCTTCTTATCAACTACTCTCTCACCACTTTATTTCTGTGTCTCATTCAATTTTTGCTTGAGATTGCAAGAATCTGGACATCGCGCTGAGAAGGGCCCACTTTCCAGTAACAAAACCTGAGCACTCATTTTAGATTTTATCCTTGTTTTATCCTTGTTTCTGTCTGAACATAGGCCTACCATGTTTGAATATCCCTCCTCCGCAATGTGGTATCTCTCTTTAACCTTGAAGGTGAGAGAAGACAAGAAAACCTTGCCAGTCATACTTCACTGCATTCCAAATGGCTGGAGGCACAAAGGGTTCAATTTGAGTCACGGCACCAAAATGTTGTGGGAGGCTCGTTCTTGCTGACACAGTGAAGAATCAAAAACCAGCAAGCTGAGAAGTATGCAAACAGGGTTTGTTCGTAACACACTCCTAGGGAAGAGAATGGGCCTATCTGAGGTGGGCAAAAGAGGCATAAGCTCCCGGTCCTTTTGTGCTGAGGACTTACATAGTTTGCCAGGTAAGATGAGGGATTTATGAGGACAGAAAAGAGGCTACTTGTTAAACCTGACAAGCTCAGGAGACTGAAAATAACCACATAGAACAGCATGAACATAAAAATTCCTAACTAAGGTGGGCCATAGAGGGGTGTCACATCTTTGGCTTGTAGCTTTCTTGACAAAGGTCAGTCTTTACCTTACGTGAGCCTGTCTGTCATCTTTTTGCATCTAAGATAACATACCCTTGGAATGTAAGAATAATTCCTTTCTCAACCCCACAGGGGGCACAACCCCCTAAGCGAGAGCAGGAAACTACAAAATCCCTCATTGTTTTCTTGTTCCCCAAATACCATCTCTGTGTTGTAAAATGCTATTAACTATCCTGTACCCACCTATGTAAAAGTGATGTAGGTGAAATTAGATCTGCCAGCAGTTTGAGTGTGGGCTGGGATCCTGTCTCGTGAAGCCGAAGAATGGAAACACGGACCAGGGAGAGGCAAAAAGTTTTAAAAAGAGGATAGTTTATTAGAGGCAGGAGAAGAGGTTATAGCTCCCGAGCCGGAGGGGGTCCCGAATGGGGGGTGCCCCATAACTGAGGCAAAAGCTCTTACTTTTATACCTTCCCCTGCCTGCTTGGGGAAGGGGAGCTGTTTAAAGAAGGGAACTTGTTTGAAGAAGGGAACTGGTGCCTTCTAATGAAATTTGTCTACCAGTTTTGTTCTGCTTGCCCATCCTAAAGGAATTAGCAAAGTAACCCACTCTTAGCTATCAGATCTGCTTGTTTGTCAGGCCAAAATGAATTTTATGATTAACTTCAAGGCCACATTGTTACATTATGTCCTGGAGCAAAGGAGTGATTTCAAAACCTGGAGTTTTAGGATATGGCTGTCTTTTCTTTATTCTTTATTCCACCAGGGATTATATTCCACCAGTTAATTATATTTACTAACCTGTCTCAATCCCCCCTCTGAAGAGGAAGCCTTAACTGCTGTTAGCGGATGGGGGGACGAGCGTTCTGGATACTTCAGGCTGAGGAGAGACATAGAGAGAGACCAGCAGCTAGGGCTTGTCCAGAGGTCTATCGAAGGGTCCCCGGTAGATGAGCATATCCAGATGAAGGTTTTGTTGCTTTGGAGGCCGTCGTAGCCAGCTAGTGAGTGGTAGATACACCTTAGGCAGCAGCAAGAGATAATTCATATAATAATGAATAACAGAAATATGAGAAAGGCTTCTTTAAGTCCTGTTAAACTGGGAAGCGAGGAAGTAGGGAAGAAAAAATCTAGGCTGAAAAATCTTGTTTTTAGTTTAATATTGGAAATCTTAACTGTGAATTATCAGAGACTGAAACAGCATAACCCTTTAAACTTTTTATATTCTTGATTGTGTTTGAGAAGTAGATAATCTATGGCAGCTTTGTTTGAGAACTGTTATTCTGACCTGTCCTAACTTTTGTCTCATGGCATGGATAGCCTGTGAGGTGGCGTTTAGGGTTTTTGTCATTGAGTAAGCTATTTGACTATTGAGCCTTTTGTATGTTATTATTTTTTTTATTTTTTATTTTTTTTATTAAATTTATTGAGGTGACAATTGTTAGTAAAATTACATAGATTTCAGGTGTACAATTCTGTATTATGTTATTTTTTTTAATAAAAGAACTCTTATCAGTGAAGAGCGTCCAACCTGGGTTTTCTCGGGGTATTTTTTGTATATTTGTTTTAACAGTATAAGCTTGTATTAAAACTTATTGGCAGTTAATTATTTCTCTGTCTCTGGGAGGAAGGTGGCAAGATTAAGGTGGAGCAGATCCCTATTTGAATTACAGGACCTTTTAAAAGGGCCTGATGCTGCAGGAGGCCGCTATCAGTGAGCCTGTGACTCTTATTAGCATTTAAAAGCCCTTGAATGTGGTGTGGGGCAAAAACGAAAATGGTTAAGTCTTTCCCCATTGTGAGCTTGGTGGCATTGGGAACTAGGATGGCAGCTGTAGCTATGGCCTGGAGGCAAGCTGACCAGCTGTGCGCTATGAAGTCTAGTTTCTTAAATAGTTTTCGAGTCCTTTTTAAGTTTAATTTTGTTTATTTTATACTTTCTTTAAGGTATAGACCAATAATAAGAAACAGGCTGAGCAAAATGAGCCCAAATCTGGGGACTGTCTTTATCTTTACAACCAAAACGGTTTTCATAGGAAAAAGGTCCAGAGTGAGCAGTTGAGACAGAATAAAAAGGCTTCTGTATCAATTAGGAAATTAATAGGCTTACCACCCACAGGGTGGTAAGGGTCACCCACAGTTTTACCCCCTGTGATGAGAACAGCTTGGGAACCACTGGGAACTTCAGGACCAACAGTGATGACAGCCATTTTGGGGGAGGGAGCTGGTCCTTGCTCCCTTCAAAACAAGGGGTACTCTCTCCTGTAGTGCCCTTTAGTCTGTACAGGGGGTGTTACGGATACCAGGACCGGAAAGAACCCAAGCGGCACTCAGAGAGTTAGGAAGGTCAGCTTTATTACTCCGGTGGGCTCAGTGGGATCCTTCCCAAAAGACCGAGCCCCTAGCAAGGTTTTGAGCAGGTTTTTATGTGTTGGGGACTTCCTGGAGTTGGGGAAGGGGTAGGTGTCGTCTGGTGATTGTCTCGGGGTGTGGCTTGGAGGGGGTTATGCGGAAGTGGGCTGGGGCTTAGGCTGGGGACTTCTCTCTCTGCTCGGGCCACCATTTAGGTCAGTTCCATGTGGCAGCGAACCATTTTAGGTCAGTTTCTGCATCATGTCCCCCCCCGTTGATGATCGTAAGTGGTAACATCTTAGAGGTCATAATATTAGCTAACAGGACGATAACCCCACAGGGCAAGGATCTGGGCTGTAGCCCAACGGGTGACGGAGGTCTCTATGAAACATAAGTACAAGAAGGTTGGGTGGCCAGTGAATTTTCCCCAGTAGCCTGAGGGACAGGAAGGGGAGGTCGTGACTCCTTCCCGGGGAAGAGATAGTATGAGAAAAAGCCAAATCATGGTTGCTGCCTAAGACAGGTTAGGGAGAGGAGGCAAGCAGGCCAAAACAGGAAGTAGAACCCTAACAGTCCCTTTTCCAGTGGTGACCAGCTCAGGGGAGGATGCAATGAGACCAGCAAAGGCTAGAAACAATAGGAGTCCAATAACAGCAAAGACGGAGGCCGGACAGATGACGGCGAGGCTCATCCGGGCTGTTTCTTGAGGGTCAGACTGAGTGGACAGGCCTGGTCAGGTTGGGTGTTCCAGGCATCGTCCTCCGGCTGGGCTCTTTTAACTCAAGTATGGTGGATCCATGGAGTGATGCCTGAAACTTTAAGAGTGGTGGTAGTAACAAGGATAACAGTGTGAGGGCCTGTCCACCGGGGTCGTAGGGGCTCGTGCTTCCAATATTTGACCCAGACTTGGTCTCCTGGGGTAAAGGGGTGTACCAGGGCCCCGAGATAAATGGGGGCCCCTTCCAGAATGTAAGCATGTACATCTGTGAGGACCTTGCCTAGCACGGCCATCTGGCTTGGAGGCTGGAGAACCCCAGCTGGCGAATGTCACCAGGGAGGCTGGTCAGCAGGGGTGGGGGCCTCCTGAACATAATTTCAAAGGGAGAGAATCCAGATTTGCCAAGGGTGCAGCGTGCCCGAAGGACAGCTAGTGGTAGGAGGTCTACCCACCCTAGGGAGGTCTCCTGGTGCAGTTTAGCTAATGTCTCCTTGAGGGTACAGTTCATATGTTCAACTTTCCCTGAGCTTTGTGGTCGGTATGCTGTATAGAGTCTCCAGTTGATGCCCATGGCTCTGGTTACTGTCAGGAGGAGTTCTGCTATGAAAGCCGGCCCGTTGTCACCGTGGATAGAAAGTAGAATCTCGTAGTGGGGGATAATCTCCCTGAGGAGGACCTTGGCTACTTCACGGCTCTTCTCAGTCCGAGTGGGGAAGGCTTCGACGCACCTGGAGTAGGTACAGACCAGGACTAGTAAGTACTTAGTACTGCAGCAGTTAGTCATGTCAGTGAAGTCAACTTCAAGGTCCTCAAAAGGCGCAGGACCGCTTCTCTGAATCCCGGGGATGGGGCTAGGGCCGGACTTTGTATTGTTCTTTGCACAAGTGAGTCAGCGTTCTCCAATGGACTTGCAAAGAGCTGACAGCCAGCTGATGTAGAAGTTTTTGGTTAGGAGGCCCTTGAGAGCAGTTTTTCCTAAGTGGGTTAACTTGTGATATTCAGCGGTTACTTAAGGACCTAGCAGGGCTGGGATGAAGAGTCTTCCGTCGGACATTTGCCACCACCCTTGTGGCAATCTGGTGGCCCCTTCTGACTTTGCCCATCTGAGTTCTTTTGTGTACCGTGGGAGGGACATGGTGGTGGTGTCAGTGACCAAGAGTAGTTCTCTAGGGCTTCCTATCGCTGCTGATTTGGCTGTGGTGTCGGTGAGCCTGTTCCCGACTACTGAGGGCTCATTGCCCCTCTGGTGGCCTGGACGATGGATAACTGCAACCTGCTGGGGAAGCCAAATGGCTTGTAGAAGCTTAAGGATTTCTTGTTTATTTTTAATAGTTTTTCCCTCCGCAGTCAGAAGGCCTCTTTCTTTGTATATAGCCCCATGGATGTGGATGGTTGCAAAGGCATACCGAGAGTCGGTGTAGATGTTGATGTTTTGGCCCTCGGATAGAGTAAGGGCTCTTATTAGTGCCCACAGTTCGGCCCGTTGGGCCGACCATCCCAATGGAAGTGCCCCTGCCTCGAGTACCTCATCTGTAGTAGTTACCACATGCCCTGCGTTACGTTTTCTGTCCCTCAGGAAGCTGCTGCCATCAGTATACAGAGTAAGGTCCGGGTTAGGATGTGGGCTGTCCCAGAGGTCAGGCCTGGTGGCATAGACCTCGCTGATAACTTCTGTACAGTCATGTTCTGGATCCCCGTCCTCGGTTGGCAGGAAAGTGGCTGGGTTCAGGGTGCACACAGTTTCTAACGAGATCCGAGGGTTTTCCAGGAGTAGCCCCTGATACTGAGTCAGCCGTGCATTCGACAGCCATCGGGGTCCCTGACTGTTCATTAAGGTGGTGACTGAGTGGGGTACTTAACTACGAGTCTCTGGCCTAAGGTGAGCTTGTCTGCCTCTTTGATGAGAATCACAGTGGCTGCTAGGGCCCGCAGGCATGGTGGCCAACCCACTGCTACCGGGCCTAGTTTCTTTGAGAGGTAGGCGAAGGGATGGAGCCACGGTCCAACTGTTTGGGCCAGCAGTCCTAAGGCTATTTTGTCTTCTTCATGGACGAATAACTGGAATGGCCTCTCAGCATCAGGTAACCCGAGGGCTGGGGCCTCTCCTAGTGAGCTCTTGAGCTGCTAGAAGGCATGTTCTTGATCGTCTGTCTATAGTATGGGGGCTTTTTCTTGACCAGTTAGAGCCTCACATAAGGGCCGGGCTATTGCCGAAAAGCCAGGAATCCAGATCTGGCAGAAGCCGGTGGCCCCAAGGAACTCATGGAGCGCTCTCCGGTTGGGGGGCCGAGGGAGAGAGGTGATGACTTTCTTCCGCTCGGTGCTGAGGGCCCACTGTCCTTTGGAGATGACAAAGCCCAAGTATTGTACTTGTTTTCTGCAGAGCTGGGCTTTCTTCCAGGAGACTCTATACCCCATCTCGACTAAGTGCGACAGGAGTGCCCATGTTGCAGTTTGGCACTTGGTTTCGGTGGCACAGGCCAGGAGCAGATCATCCACATATTGCAATAGAGTGCAGCGGTATTCTTCTCGAGGGAAGGTGGCTAAATCTGAGGCTAGTGCTTCCGCAAAGAGGGTTGGGGAGTTTTTGAAGCCCTGTGGGAGCCGAGTCCATGTCAGCTGGAGCTACCGGCCGGTATCAGGATCAGTCCATTGGAAAGTGAACAGTGATTGGCTCTGGGGTGCCAACCAAATGCAGAAGAATGCATCTTTCAGGTCCAGGCAGTTGAACCATCCAGCCTCCGGGGGCAGCTGACTGAGGAGAGTGTACGGATTTGGGACTACGGAGTGTAGGGAGACTGTGACTTAGTTTACCACTCTTAAATCTTGTATTGGCTGGTATTCTCCATTAGGCTTCCTTACCGGCAGGAGGGGCATATTCCATGGTGACTGGCACTCTATGAGTATCCCTGCTGCTCTGAGATGGGTGAGGTGTTTTTGAATCCCTGCCTGAGCTTCCTTGGAGATGGGGTATTGGTGTAGCCGTTGGGGTTGAGCTCTGGGTCTCAGTTCCACCAAAACTGGGGCCTTATGTCTTGCTAGCCCAGGCGGGTTATCTTCAGCTCAAACCTCCGGGAAATTGGCACTGTAGGCTTCCCGGTTCTGGTCCCATAAAGCCTCCATTCTTCTTCCCTCAGGGTAGTGATAGACAGAATAAGTCCCTCTGACAGGAGCTGCAGTGACATGGTGGCCTGACCTGATGGTTCGAAGGAGATTTGCGCCCCTAACTTGTAGGAGCCTGACTCAGAGAAACTATGCTATCCGGCAGCACATGACCTAATTCCTGGAACCGTCAGTTTGCCCTTAAAAGGTCACGTCTCTGATAAGTAAAGCTCCTTCCTCATTCCGCTCTCTCCTTCCTCATTCACTCCCTTGGTTTACCCTAACCCATATAATCTTGTAGCTGCAATAAAAAATTTGAGGCTTGATCAGAACTTTGTCTTGCCTCCATTTCTTCGCGCCTCCTATTTTCTCTTTTCAGGGTGTCTCCCTTCGGTCCCTGTTGAATGCCCCGCTGGTCGGGGCATTTCTGGTGCCCAACGTGGGGCCCGAGGATCCCAGACCCCTTGAAAAACTGTCTGCCTTAAGTCCGGCCGGACGCGTTGGTGAGTCTCCGCGCGATTTTACCGCGTGAGCCTGACTCGTTTCCTGATCTCCGCGGATACAAGCTGATCCGTGAGCCTGATCTGATAGAGGTAAGCAGACAGACGAAAATAGATGTTTTGGGATGATTTTAGATTTAATATTACCCCTTGGTCGAATGAATGTGTGAATGAGTGATAGTTCCACGACTTCTCGTCACGGAGCTTGCTTGGGCCCTAATCTGCGGTTCCGGTTCTGTCATACGGCATAATGGCGACTGGACTCCGGTCCACCAGTTCGGGGGTTTATACCGAAGCGCCTTAGCCAAGACAGATTTAGTCCCGCGAGGGGCACGGCCAGATGGGCATCTGATTGTTTCGCCGAGGGGCACGGCCAGATGGGCATCTGATTGTTTCGCTTGTTGATTGAAGGGCCGACAAGGGGACCATGGGTCAGACATTAAGTTCTCATGAACTGTTCATTTCTGGGTTAAAGAGTTCCCTCAAAGTGCGTGGAATTAAGGCTAGAAAAAAGGATCTCCGTGAATTTTTCGAGTTTCTGACAGATATTTGTCCCTGGTTCCCCCAAGAAGGAACGATTGATATTAGGATTTGGAAGCGCGTCGGCGATGCGTTCCAAGACTTTTATAAAGCCTTTGGGCCTGAAAAGGTCCCCGTTTCTACTTTTACTTACTGGAATCTTATAAATGACGTCCTCAGGGTTCACTCTCGTGACCCGGATGTTAGAGAAGTTATAAAAAAGGGGGAGAGCCTCTTAAAGGAATCGTCCCGTCCCCCATCTGAAAATGACTCCGTGTCTATAGATATCCCTATTACTGACCCTAAGCCCAAGCCCTGTCTCGAGGAAGGCCCTACCCAAAATTCGGCTAAACCCCCTAGTCATCCCTCATTAAGACTTTATCCCTGCCTTAAAAACCTTCCCCAAGATTCAGACACAACCCTCCCTCCCGAGGACCAGGCTACCCTTGAGGATGCGGCCGCTCATTACCATCAGGAGGACCCCTCTGTATCGTCTCCTCCACCCTTCCGGCCACCTCCTTATATCATCCCTCAACACCCTCCATTCCTCGCTCCCATCGTCCACGGTCCCCCTTCTACTATTCCTCACTCCAATCCCCCTACTCAAACAACCACTTCCCTAACACAACAAATTGCCTCTCTTCGAGAGGCCCTCCAGGAAAAACGCCAACACATTAGTCTTCTCAAAGAACTCCGTGCCCTTGAGGCTGAACTCGCTACACTCTCTGGGCTGCCCTTTTCCCCCCGTCTACCCCTAAAACGAGCTCCCAAACAAAAACCTGTCCTCGCTTTTCCGGTCACTCGCAGACAGGCTGCAGAGGTAGGTCCCGATACTCAGACCCCTGAGGACCCCCAAGAGGAGGATACTGCGGAGGGGTCCGATAATGAAGCTGAGGAACAGGATAACCCCCCCTCAGAGGAAGAGGCGGGGTCCCTAAGAGACGGACAGCGCTACCGCCCTTTAAACATTAAGTATTTAAAAGACTTAAAGGCTGCGGTCCACGCTTATGGCCCTGTAGCTCCCTTCACGGTAGCCTTGCTGGAAAGCCTCACCGACCGTTGGCTAACGGCAAATGATTGGTTCACTTTAGCTCACGCCGCCCTGTCTGGCGGTGATTTTGTTTTATGGCACACAGAGTATGCGGAAAACGCACGAAAAATGGCTGAACGAAATACTCAGAGCCAGTCCTCCCGCTCCTGGACTAGAGATCGCCTTCTCGGCCGACTGCCCTATAACACCAATGAGGCTCAGGCCGCCTTCCCCCCAGGCTTATTAGCTCAAGTCCAAAACGCCGGCCTCAAGGCCTGGCGTAAACTCCCACCCAAAGGGCCCGCCAGCACCTCCTTGGCCAAAATCCATCAAGGGCCTGACGAATCCTATTGCGATTTCATCAGCCGCCTAACTGAGGCTGCCGAGCGCTTAATTGGAAAAGAAGAGTCAGATAGCGCCTTTATTAAACATCTTGCATTTGAAAATGCCAATGCCACATGCCAAGACGCCATCCACCCCCATCGCAATGGCTCCCTCTCAGACTATATTAAACTTTGTTCTGGTGTCGGGGCGTCTCACGCCATCGGTCTAGCCATTGGAGCCGCACTAAAAAGCTTCACACAGGACAATAAAAAATCCTGTTACAATTGTAAACAGCCTGGTCATTTTGTCCGGGAATGCCCTATAGACAAATAGCCCCGTCAGCCACCTTCCACTATCTGTCCTCGCTGTAAACGCGGCAAACATTGGGCTAGAGACTGTCACTCCAAGGTAGATGCTATGGGTAACCCAATTCCCCCAGGTCGGGAAACCCCCAATGGGGCCAGCCCCTGGCCCCAAGTCCCCAGAACAAACCAGGGGCAATACGGTTTGTTCCTCAGTCCCAGTCTCCATTACCTCCCTTTGCAGAGCCACCCCAGGCAGTGCAGGATTGGACCTCTTGTCCCCCACCCCAGCATTATTAACCCCTGATCAAGGCATACAACTCCTCCCTACCAATGCCCATGGGCCTCTACCACCCAATACCTTCGGGCTAGTCCTTGGGCGCGGTAGTTCAGCTCTAGCGGGGATCAATATTATCCCGGGAGTAATTGACCAAGATTACATGGGGATCATTACTCTCCTGGCCGCAGCGCCTAACGGGCCAGTTACTATTCAACAAGGCCAGAGAATAGCTCAACTTATTTTACTTCCCTTAGATTCCTCCACTAAGTCTAACCTCCCTCACCCTAGACTACACTCTGCCTTTGGGGCCTCGGATACCTACTGGATACAACAAATTACCCCTGACAGACCCCTTCTCACCCTAAAATTAGACAATAAACCTTTTGAGGGACTCATTGACACTGGGGCTGACGCTACGGTCATCGCCTCTCATTTCTGGCCTGCCTCGTGGCCTACCACTGTTGCCTCCACCCATCTAAAGGGCATCGGTCAGTCTACTAACCCTAGACAGAGTACAAAACTTCTCACTTGGGCAGACAGTGAAGGTAATACCGGCCACGTCCAACCTTATATCATCCCAGGGCTGCCCGTTAACCTCTGGGGACGCGATATACTTTCCCAGTTAAAGCTTATCATGTGTAGCCCCAATGAAGTAGTCACACAACAAATGCTCAACCAAGGCTTTGTCCCAGGACAGGGGCTTGGAAAGTCGGGACAAGGCATCAAACATCCCATAACTGTTATAACCAACAATAATCGGACAGGTCTGGGACATCCCGACCAAAATTTCTCCTAGCAGCCATTGACTTCCCTGTACCCCATGCAGACAAAATAAGATGGAAATCGGATGAGCCTGTATGGGTAGACCAATGGCCACTTAATTCAGAAAAACTCACAGCCGCCACACAGTTAGTGCAGGAACAACTGGCGGCCAGTCATCTTGAGCCTACCACCTCCCCGTGGAACACTCCTATATTTGTTATTAAAAAAAAGAGTGGAGCCTGGAGACTTCTCCAAGACCTCCGTGAAATTAATAAAACTATGTTTGCCATGGGGGCCCTTCAACCTGGCCTCCCCTCCCCTGTTGCCATACCAGCCAATCACGCCAAAATTATTATTGATCTAAAAGACTGCTTTTTCACCATTCCCCTCACGGCAAAATGGAATGGGCCCGACCCAGTTCTCATCTGGGCGTGAGGATCTGCCTGCATATATGATACCCAGGAAAACAATCCCCGCTGGTTACCCGCTCGTCTGGTCAAACCCATTAACCCCCCTATCACTAATCCACCACCACCAGGGACTTAATCCCTGAGATATTTCCTTTTTTTCCGCAGATGTTACACCCAACCATTCTCGTTGGATATCTACTCCTGGTAACTTCTTGCGTTTTGGCTGGCTATTGTTAATTCCACTGCTCCTGCCTGCCCCGCTCCTAATCATGTTTTCATCTGCGGCAACGGCCTGGCCTTCACGGCCCTCCCCACCAATTGGACTGGCCTCTGTGCACTGGCTTTTCTCTTGCCAGATATAGATATTCTACCCGGAGATCAGTCACTTCCTATACCAGCCCTTGATCTTTTCCCTGGATGACAGAAACGGGCCCTTGCATTTATTCCCCTTATGGCAGGACTAGGTATAACCGCCGCTATGGCCACAGGTGCTGCCGGGGTAGGAGTGTCCGTAGACACTTATTAATGGCTCTCTCTCCAACTTATTGATGATGTTACCACACTATCAGATACTATTAATGACCTTCAAGACCAGGTCGATTCCTTAGCAGAAGTAGTACTCCAAAACAGACGAGGGCTTGATCTTCTAACAGCGGAACAAGGGGGGATCTGTTTAGCTTTACAGGAACGATGCTGCTTCTATGCCAACAAATCCGGCATAGTGCGAGACAAGGTCAAGAGACTCCAAGAAGATCTTCTTCAACGCAAAAAACAACTTCTTGACAACCCCTTTCTAACCAGTTTTCATGGTCTCTTGCCTGTCCTCCTCCCCATCCTTGGTCCCATTCTAGGATTACTCCTACTTGTCTCCCTCGGACCTTGGGCATTTAATAAACTGACAGGATTCATCAAACAACAAATAGATAACATTCTGGCCAAACCTATCCATATTCATTATCAACGCCTGGCCACGATGGACCATCCGGAAGGTAATTACAACCAGTTACAAACAGGCTCCAGCTATATAAACATATAGCAGACACGGTGGCTGAAAACGTGTCGGCCCGATCTAAAGGGCTTGAGCACCAGACGGCTGCAGCAACTGGGTACTGCAAGGGAGGGTCCCGATTGACCCAATTTCAGCTCTTCCTGAACTCATGTCCAGACTACATAGGGGTTGGTGCCTAAGTCAAAACAATTGCCTCACCCCTGGTCCAAAAAAGACACCAGAGGCTACGCCTTGCGCGTTATTCGGACCGTCTGAGACCCCTGAGTTCCCGTCTTGGTTAAGGCTCACTCTCTTAAAAAGATAAAGAGAGAGGACTAACTTGGTAAGGAGGTCACGTCCCAGGAGTGGGATTGGGCAGTCTGGTAAGTAGAGGAACTCGTGCGATACGGTGTGTCCTCCCAATTTACAAGTCTGAGCCTGGCAGAATGGTCGGCTCTTAGCTTGATCCCCGGTGGCTCCCATTATGGTGACTCTGCAGTCCCCGAGTAGTGCCACCGGCATGGTGACTACTGAGTGTTCTGCTCCAGTATCTACCATAAAAGATACTGTTTGGCCCCCTACATCTAAGTTAACCGTGGGCTCGTGGGGGCTGAGTTCGAATGAGCCCAGTCGCCCTCAGTCTGACTCAATTCCCGCTAATCCTATGAAGTCGGGCTCTGGGCTGGTTGGGTTGGGACCATGGAGAGGCCGAGGCTGGAAGCAGAGTGTCTGGAAGCAGCGGGGCCACGCCAGTGGTTGGCCGTGATGCATAGGGAGGTGGTGGCGGCTCTTCGTTGGGGTCTCCCTGGTAAATGGTCTTAGTCATGTCTTTCTGGGCACGGCCTCATGAGTTCCATGCAACAATGACCCTGGACTTTCTCTTACTATTGGAGCAGAACAGTACCCAAGGAGGAAGCGTTCGGGCTATTTCCAACCACAAGTCAATGTAAGGGAACTGGTCTGGATGTCCTGGGATCCCGGTGACAACTATGTAGACTTGGCGAATCATGGGGAGGTCAAGAGTGCCTTCTGGGGGCCATCTCACGTCAAAACTTGGCCACTCCAGCTCACATAAAGTGCGGAGACATCCGGGGGTCATTTTGACCCCGTAGTCACCTCCAAAACCTTTCCTGAAATTCTTTAACATGCAGTCTAGAACCGTGGGCTTCCCTTGACTCCCTCCCATGATGTTTGGTGTTGAGTAGACAAGGGAAGGGTCTCAATCAGGCACCTGCCTGGCTGCGTCCCTCGCGGGAACTTTGGATACGTCTTGGCTCAGGTGTGCCGGTATAAGCCCCGGGCCCAGTCGTACTCTGAGAGTGCGAATCACCATTATGCCATATGATGCTACCACGGAACGCAGGTTGGGGCTCACTCAGGCTCTGTAGCCGACAGGCCGTGGATCCACACAGAATCCCGTTCGGGACCAAGCACACACACATTCAGGGAGGAAAGACGCCCTCCCCTGGAACGGCCCTAACTGGAGTCCAAAGTGGGACTCAGCAGGAGGTGATCAGGCTCCCCTTCTGCCCTTAGGCAGGCCTAACTGGGTCCGGGCCCCGGGGTCTTACCGTGTCCGATGTCTTGGTTGACTATCTGTCCTTTCTCTCTACTGGGGTCCAGCAGGGAGTCATGGGCCAGAGCCGGCGGGAGGTTGCTGGTCCCGGGCCTGCCAAAATCAGCAGGGCACGCCTAGCTCATCTTGGCTCTCCTGCCACCCTACGGCCCTCTGTTGCCCAAACCAGTGGCTCAAGGGGCCAGTGCAGTTGGGTTTCCCAGTCAGGGAACCAAGAATGTTATGGATACCAGGACCGGAAAGAACCCAAGTGGCACTCAGAGAGTTGGGAGCGTCAGCTTTATTACTCCGGTGGGCTCAGCGGGTTCCTTCCTGAAATACTGAGTCCCTAGCAAGGTTTTGAGCAGGTTTTTATGGGTTGGGGACTTTCTTGAGTTGGGGAAGGGGTGGGTGTCCTCTGGTGATTGGCTCAAGGTGTGGCTTGGAGGGGGTTATGTGGAGGGGGTTATGCGGGGCTTAGGCTGGGGACTTCTCTCTCTGCTCGGGCCACCATTTTAGATCGTTCCAAGTGGCAGGGAACCATTTTAGGTCAGTTTCTCCATCAGGGGCATGGCTGTTTGGAGGATTAGGAATCCAGTGATCTGGGCTTGTATATCCAGAGTAGGCTCTTTTATCTGGCGCTTTCTCTGAGGCTTTTGGGGTGTCCTGAAATGGTGTAGGGACACAGCCCCAGAGAGTAGTTTACAGGCTCTCGGCCTCACGTGGAGGGGTGCTGCCTCGGCTGTGGCTGATTGGCTGTGTGCTGTGGCCGGTTGGCCGATTGGCCGCCGATATAACTGCTGCGGCTACGGAGGAGAGCCAAGGACTGACGAGGAGCCGAGCAGAGCCGAGGAAAGCGGAAGAGAGGAGAGGAACGGAGTCGAGAGAGTGGGGAAGAGTCGTCGGTCGGTCGGTTGGCAGAAAGGCGCAGAAAGGCGGACAGCAGGTCACACGTCCGGTGAACCCAGCCTCCAGTGAGACCATAGTGGTATGACTCCCCTACCTATGGCTCCGTGGGTGTTCCTTTTTGGCCTCACCATATCCTGCGTTCTTATGTGGGGAGCGGGACCAGAGACCCCGCAGGCCGCCCCGCCTGAAAAATGGCGCGGCGAGCAGGCCTCCGCGCACGACAAATGGCACAGCGAGCAGGGTATCCCGCACAACAAATGGCGCAGCCAGCAGGGTCCCCCGCACGACAAATGGCGCAGCGAGCAGGGTCTCCCACACGACAAGTGGCTTCAGCCCTAGGTTGTCTATAACTGTGGCCAAAAGTCGGGCCTGTCTCTGGTCTTATATTCTGGTCTCACTGTTCCTTAATTCCTCGTTCTTCTGTCTTGGCTGTTAAAGACATTTAAACAAATTTCTGGCCTTTTATAGGATCTGAGCCTCTTAATCAGGGATGTAACAGTGGGTCAGAACCATTAGAATTCCCTGCCAGTTAGGGAAAAACATTAGGCTAAGTTTCCTTATATTGGTCTATAGCTGATACTGAGGAATGCACATGAACTCTAGCAGTTTTACAATATAAAAGTTTACTTAACTATTAGCAAAACTTAGTTTTCAGATTTAATTTTTGAGTAACCAAGGATCTGATTGAAAAAATATAAAACAGAAAATTATTCTGGTGTCATATATACTGACAACCAAAAGCAAGCAATTAGCACTTCCACTGGCAAATCCAGGAATTTATTTGGCAACCTTTAAAAGCATAGGCTTTAGTAATAAAATATAAGATATATTTATAAACAGATCTTAATTTTTTTAATATTCGTGTGACAAGAAGCTAGAAATAGATGAACTTATGATGTACCTAATAATTAACACCTCAGTATTTTGTTATTTTGAAATACCTACATATTTAATTTAAGCTATTTTGTTGACAAACTCTGTGACAGAGATAACATGACTTTAGTATTCTGGGACCCTTCTAATGAATCTCACTGTGGGTGGTCCCTGTAAGACTTAAGAGCAGCAGAGTAAGGGCACTGGCTTGAGGTTTGGTTTTTTAAAGTGCCACTTTTTTCCTTCAGTTACCTCAGGCTTAGGCATTTTTGTTTATAGGTGGATTAAGAGATGGGTGTTTGTTGAAGGGTCCTTCTCAGGAGAGGAGTATCCCGCAGGGATTTCTTTTGGAGGAGTCTCTTCAGGAGGGGTCTCCCTAGGGAGAGTCTCCTTAAAAGGAGTCCCCCTGGAGGAAGTCCCCTTAGGAGGAGTCCCCTTAAAAAGGGACTCAGTGGGAGAAGGGAGGCAAGAGATCACAGCCAAAAGAGCCAGGTCAACTTTACATTTCTTACAGAGATCTGCGTTGTCCCTCAGGGCAAAAAAAGCCTGAACATATGGAACTTCTGACCATTTGCCCTCTTTTCTGCAAAACAGCTCTAGTTGCATGATAGTGTTATAATTAATACTTCACTCAGAAGGCCAAGTCTCCCCATCTTCCAACCTCTGAACAAAAGAAAATCAGGCGCTGTTTCTTCAAAGTCTGAGGGTCAAATTTGTCCCAATGTTTTAAGATGCCATGCAGGGGGGTGTAGGCATGTGAGGGCTGATTGCTCATCGGAAAGGGAGGAAGAAGAGAAAGGCGTCCCTTCGCAATTTATCTCCCACAATCTGCTCTGGGGCGTCCCCCAGACACGTGGGCCACGGACACTGTGTGACCGGTTCAGAGGTGGGTGGGGAGACGCAGCGCGCCAGGATTATTTGGGCTTACCTGGGTGGCCCGGCCCGTGCCTCCAGGTGGGCGCCTACCCTGGTCCCCCTGAATGTGAGGTGTTGGCCTACAGGCTGATAAAGGCTGTGGCCTATGATGGGATGCTTTAAAGTAGGGGGGTGTATACCACGACTCTGGGCATCACAGAAATTGATTGCACAATTAATATAATAGTGGCCTTCTAAATAAAGGTGTTTAAGGACAGAGTACATACTCAAGCCTTGGAGCTTGGGTATGGAGCCTGTGCAGAAAGGCAAGGGGGGACGTTTTAATTCCCAATGGGTTAGAGAGTGCAAAAAGAAAAAAACAGAAGCCCCAAAAGGCTTCAGATAAAGTTTCCTCTTTAAGGTAAAGTGAGTCTGGAATATATCACCCCTTTCTATGAATTTTGTCAGATGGCTGACAAAAGCAGAGGTATAAGAGGAAAGTGGCGAGATATTCCGGACTCCATGGGTGGAGTCCTTGATGAGTCTGGGCTGCCAGACAATTATTGAAAAACCGATAACAGGTGGAAAGATTACAAAAACAACAGAGATTTGGGGTGGAGACCAGGACACTTATATCTGCACTTTAAACCTTGGAGGAGATCCCAGGAGGATGTGATGAGAGGGAGTGCTAAATGCCAGTATATCTTATCTTGAGTGACAAGAGATGTCCTATAGAGGCAGAGGTTCATGTTCTTAACTTAATATGTCTTGAGGTAGGCAGGGAATGTTGAGAAGGGAAGAGACCCACAGGGAAGAGACCCTAGACCAGTGTCTCAAAGGCTGAGGAGAGACAGTGACAGGATGAAAGAACAGCAAAGACAAAGGAGTCATCTTGCTGGCACCCTTACAGGCAGTCGGGCTGGGAGAGAACCAAAGGAACCTTTGGGAATTCCCCGCAGAGTGGCTACAGCCAGAATTCCCTCAGTGCTCCGCAAAGGCCCACAGTCCTGGCCAGTATTCAGTCTCCTTGTGGAAAGGAGGAATAGGAGAAAATAATAGGGAAGGGGAGGGAGCCTCTGAACGGCACCCTTATGGGCAGTCGGGCTAAGAGAAGACTCATGGAGCCTTTGGGACACACCGCAGAGCCACCACGGTCAGAGTCCCACAAATGCTGCCAAGGGCCATTCACCTCAACCGCATGCCATCTTTGGGCTTCACTCCATCCAAGAGAGAAAGCAAGAGAGAAGGCAGTTAGACTGTGGCCGACATTCCTCCAGCTCAGTGCCAGAGGGGATCAACCAGAGCCCTCCTGCAAGACCTGCCCTTGGCTGACGGAGGCCTACTGATTGCATGATAGAATAAAGGAGACAAAAAAATGATGAAGGCCTATAGGGTGGGCAAGTAGAAAGGCACAGATAATATTTACCTCTCCTTCAACCCCGGACAAGCCCCCAAATGATGTAGGTGATTTTGGATCTGCTGGCAATTTCTGAGTGCGGGTTGGGATCGCGTCTTGTGAAGCCGAAGAATGGAAACACGGACCAGGGAGAGGCAAAAAGTTTTAAAAAGAGGATAATTTATTAGAGGCAGGAGAAGAGGTTGTAGCTCCCGAGTGGGAGTGGGTCCCGAATGGGGGGTGCCCCATGACTGAGGCAAAAGCTCTTACTTTTACACCTTCTCTTGCCTGTTTGGGGAAGGGGAGCTGTTTGAAGAAGGGAACTTGTTTGAAGAATGAATTGGCTCCTTCTAATGAAATTCGTCTACCAGGTTTGTTCTGCTTGCCCATCCTAAAGGAGTTAGCAAAGTAACCCACTCTTATCTATCAGATCTGCTCCGTTTGTCAGGCCAAAATGAATTTTATGATTAATCTCAAGGCCTTGTTACATTATATCCTGGAGCAAAGGAGTGATTTCAAAACCTGGAGTTTTAGGATCTGGCTGTCTTTTCTTTATTCCACCAGGGATCCCCCTGTCTACCTAGCAATCATACTAACTAACCTGTCTCAAAAGAAGTGTGTGACTTTCCATTTTGCTTTTTATCCAATCCCAGAGATTTCCCCACTGTGCTTTCTCCCACCACCTGAATCTACAACCAATGGATTTCATGTAACCTTCCTCCTTTGATTCTAATGTATAAAATAAGTTGCAAAACGGCCGTTTTCTGGAACATTTTTCACAATCCATTGAGACTTTGCTTCCCGGCAATTGTCATAAGTTTGGCTCAAATGAACTCTTATAAGCTTTCTCTTAGGCTGGACAGTTTTTCGTTGACAGAGGTAAGGTGATGGATTTATGAGGATGGAAAAGGGGCCACGGGTTAAACCTGACAAGCTCAGGAGACTGAAAATAACCACATAAGATGGCGTGAGCATAAAAAATTTCATAACTAAGTGGGCCATGGCAGGAAGTCACATCTTTAACCAAAAGCTTCCTTCATAAAGTTAATCTGTGCCTTTAAGTGGGCCTGTCTATTGTCATTTTGCACCTAAGATGACATCCTTGGAATGTCAGTAACTCCTTGTTCCAGACCAGAATTGGAAACTGAAAAATCCCTAATTATTATGTTTGTCTCCTGATTACCATCTCTATGTATGTGCTGTAAAAAGCTAACTATTAACTATCCTGCACCCACTTATGTAAAAGAAGTACCTGTCTCTCCAACTTCTTTTTATCCAATCCCAGAGATTTCTCTGGTTTCCTTTCTCCCACACCCTTAATATATCACCAATGGATTTCATGTAACCCTCCTCCTCTGATTCTATGTGTAAAAAAAGCTGCAAATCGCCATTTCGTGGAGCATTTTCTCAACCGTTGAGATTTTGCTTCCCGGCAATTGTCAGTATGGCTCAAATAAACTCTTGTAAGCTTTCTTAGGCTGGATAATTTTCATTTACATTAACATATTGATTTGGCAGAAAAATGTGGTGCATGCTGTCTCACAGGAGGGCGTTGTGTCTGTTCATTCGTGGGTTGTGCAAGTTTTTACCAGGCAGGTAGAAATACAGAAGGAAGATTTATTAAAGTAAGTGGGGGCTCAGCTGGGCAGAGTCTGCTGGAAACTACTGCCCCAAGTCTTTGTTTCATCTTAAGTTTTATATTTTCTAACCAGGATGTAAATTGCTTCAGCCTGTACTGGAATCTTCTATTGAGTTTGGCTTTGTCCGTTGGGGTGGAGGAAGGTACAGTTAAACTGGTTATCACAACCTTTGCAGGTGTTATGTAGATTTAAGTTTGAGCCTGGAATGGATCCCATACAGATTGAAAAACCTCTCCCAAGTCACTGGACCAGGTTTGCAAGGCCAAAGTAAATAGAAATATTGAAACTTGTATGCATAGTAAATGTATAGTAAAGAATCATTAAGGTTTGGCAGAAGGAAGGCAAAGAAAAGAAAGGGGAAAAAAGTCCCAAGCTAAATTACACTTGTTAAATTGAATTATACCAGAGATCCAAATCTCAAAATAGAAGATTTAGTTATAGGTGTGACCTCCTAAGATGGGTGGAGTTCTGTTAACTCAGATCCTTATCTTGCTGCAGACCACCTCTTGTCATTCACTGTAAAAACAGATACGTGGCTGGAGGCAGTTAATCAAAGTTATTTATGCTGTAAGCACTATGGACACCCTCACCACCTTCCTTCTCCTATATCTTCTAACTTCTACCTAAAAGGTGGAAGAAGAGAGCCCCCACCTCTAAGCTACACTCACCCAGAACATAGCCTCAGTAACTGGTAGCTCGAGTCAGGATAAGAAATGTTGATGTCTTGCTGCTCCTGGGATGATGGCCTTCTAGCTGGTACTTGGGGGCAGAGGAAATCCTGTCCAATTGTCTGCACCAGTCTGGAGAGGAGTTTCTGTCTTGCTGATCTGGAAGGGGGTAGGGAGGAAGAGCAGGTATTATTTCAAATATCATAGATTCTTTTGTACTGAGATTCAGTGAACCTTGAATAAATGTTTCTGTTAGGCCATATTTAGGCCACGAAGAGAAACTGTCTTATCTTAAAAGCCATCTTGTCTTGCTTTGTACCTTGTACATGCCTGCTTATATTTGCCTTAGGCCTGGAGAAGCCGCCTGGAATGTAGAAACCATCTTATCCTGTCTTGCTTTGTACTTTGTTTGTCTCCTAGGGGCTTGTGATCAGTGGGCCTGGGTGGGCCTGGGTGGTCAGATGGAGGTCTAGGGGCCAGGATGTGGAGCCCCTAAACTCTTTGCTGCTAGAGACAATGCAACGAAAACCCCCTGAAGCACTGAAGGGGGAACAGCCTCGGTTATGCCCTCCCATAAAACTCCATACCCCTTTTTGCTCAGAGAGGTTATGGTCTTTTCCAACCTGACCTCCTGCATCTCAAACATACCAAATAAATTCTAATAGACCAATTTTGCTCTCCCAGGACTCATTCCTCAAGCTGTGCCTAACAATTTCTTTATTTGAGTCTGCAGACTCAAAGGGGTCCATTTGCCTGCATGCATCCAAGCCAAAAAAGACAGAAGTAGGAGTTTGCAGTAAAGAAAATAAAGATTTATTTAAGGAGTTGGCCCCAAGCCTGGAGATACAGGTAAGCTAATGCTCTCAAAAACCTTGCTCCCCTGATGGCCTCTGGTAACTAGGTTATACAAGGGAAAAATGACTAATCATGGTTGCTATGAGAGCTGGAGTCATTGGCTCTACTGATTGGTCAGTGCTAAGTGTCATGGTTGCTCATGGGTTGTGAAAGAATTCACAAGACAAAGTAGAAAGAGAAGAGGAGCAGATTATTAAGTACACTCTAAGCAGAGGAGGCAGAGTCTCAGAAAGACAACTGCACTGATGAGAAGGTGAATTGGGGTTTTTAAAACTATGTTTCTGAATGCATCTAGCAGGGAGCTTTCGGAGGCATAATTTTCTCAGAATTCAGGTGTTTGTTATTCAGCAACCACTGACATCGACTCAGGGCACAATGTTCGTGGACTGCAGCTGTTCAGTGGATCACAACTGCTGCTGCTGCAGATGTTAACACTTACCTGATCACTAAGGCAGGGAGCAAGTGATCACGGCTTTAGGTCCTGGTGTCAGTCACAGCATTTTTCGGTCTGGTTCCCAGGGAATACAGTCCATGGGTTTTATGAGTCTGGAGCTGAAACATAACAGGCCAAGATGTTATCTTTGTTTGACTAAAACCTTATTCTAGTTTGAGGTTTGGTTATGTATCTTGGTCATGATTGATAGGCCTGAAGCTTTATTCTTAAATGAATTTGGTGTTTACCAGAACCTGCTGTCCTGAGGTTAATGATTAAAAGGAGTGAACATACAGTATATGTACAGGCAGGAGAATCTGCAGGAAAGAATGCAAGTGAGTTACAGTTCTATCTGGCTAAACAAAACTAGCTTGGATTAAAGCAATATACATACTAAAGAAATGAAGTTCATACACGGTTACAATCCCTCCCTTTCTTTTGGTCATTCCTCAATCCTGAGGGAACAGCAGTAATGACCGCCCTGGCTGCTTCCTGCTGAAGAAGACCAATGTACGAGATGAGAGGAACAAAATTTTTTGTCCCGAAGTTGGAAATGTTCTTTTGTCCTTTGTTTCTGTTAATGAAAAACATCCAGCCTAAGGGAAAACTTATATAAGAGTTTATTTGAACCAAACTGACGACAATTGCCGGGAAGCAAAATCTCAATGGATTGAGAAAATGCTCCATGAAATGGTGGTTTGCAGCTTATTATATACATAGAATCAAAGGAGGAGGGTTACATAAAATCCACTAGTGATAGATTAAGGGGGTGGGAGAAAGCAAAGTGGGGAAATCTCTGGGATTGGAAAGTAAATTGGAGAGACATGTACTTCTTTCACACAGGTGGGTACAGGATAGTTAATAGTTCACAAAGAGACGTTAATCAAAGGACAAGACTAGTAATGAGGGATTCTGTGCTTTCCTGCTCTGGTCCGGAAAAAGTGTTACTGACATTCTAAGGATGTCATTTTAGGTGCAAAAAGACAATAGACAGGCCCACTTAAAGGCACAGATTAACTTTATGAAGGAAGCTTTTGACTAAAGATGTGACTTCCCGCCATGGTCCACTTAGTTATGAAATTTTTTATACTCATGTCGTCTTATGTGGTTATTTTCAGTCTCTTGAGCTTGTCAGGTTTAACCTGTGTCCCCTTTTCCATCTACATTTCTATTAACACGTTGCGTACGGATCACGAGAATCTTCACGAGGGATTTAAACCCCGCCGTACGCAACGTGTTAACATCAGGTTGCTAGTCTTAGCTGCCCTGAGACTATAAAGAGACAACAACCTCCAAACAGTATTACTACTGCACATAAAAGAAAAAGTATTATGGTTGTTCTCCAATGACCAGCAAGCAAAGATGGCCATTGGGTAAAAGTATCCGTGTAAGAAATGTCATTTACCTTGTCTATGGCAGTGTTCATTTTATCTGCTAAATCAGAGATATTAGCATCATTATCTGGGATATAGGCACAGCATTCTTGACTTATTAGTGCATATGTCCCCCCTTGGACGGCTGTTAAGATAGCTAGGGCCATAGGATTTTGGAGAACTACTTGCTGCATTTGTGCCATTTCCTGATTTAAGAGAAACATGTTCTTCCTTGAGTCATTGAGTGCAGTTGCAGTGAATTTATTCAGAACCTGGATTTTTAGCTTGACAGAGATCCTAGAATATTGGGGAGAAAAAAAAAGAGAGACTGGCCAATCCCATCATGCCATACTTCTTGGCCATCTAGATCTCAAAGTTGGCAAGTTATGAGGTCTTAACTTGGGACCTTTAAGGAGGGTCTTATAGATTCTTCTAGGCAAGGATGGAAATCCTAATGTACGAGGTCTGACCATTAATTTCATGAGCACATCCTAGAAAAAGTGCTACATACCTCATTGCTGAATATCAGTATGGTCACCTTCGAAGTAGTCCCCATGGGAGCTATGCACTGATACCAGTGCCTAGTCCATCATTCAAAGCAATTTTGAAACACTGGAATGGCCATCAGAGCTGTGATCATATTACCCTTGATGTCCTGAATGTCATCAAAATGTCTTCCTTTCAATATTTCCTTTGTCTTTGGGTAAAGAAAAAGTCTCTGGGGGCCAGATCCAGGTGAGTAGGGAGGGTATTCCAATACAGTTATTTATTTATTGGCTAAAAGCTCCCTCACAAACAGTGCCGTGTGAGCTGGTGGTGCATTGTCGTGATACAAGAGCCATGAATTGTTAGTGAAAAGTTCAGGTTGTCTAACTTTTTCACAAAGAAGCCTTTTAAGCACTTCCAAATAGTAAGCTTGGTTAACTGTTTGTCTAGTTGGTACAAATTCATAATCAATAAACCCTCTGATATCAGAATAGTTAGAATAGTTAGCAACATCATTTTGATTGTATTTGGACTGATGGAACTTTTTGGTCATTGAGAACTGGCTGACTTCCATTGTGCACTTTGATGCTTAGTTTCAGAATTGTATTGATACACCCAGTTTTCATCATCAGTGATAACACAGCCCAAAACATCATCTTGCCTCTCCAAAAGGTGTTGGAAAACTTCAGCTCTCTTTTGTGTTTGTTCATTGGTGAACTCATTCGGGACCATGTTTGCACACATCTTTCTCATGCCAAGATTTTCAGTTAAGATTTTCTTAACTGTTTCTCTATCAATATTCACTTGGTCTGCTGTGCTTCTCACAGTTAGCTGATGATTTTGATACACAATTTGATGAATTTTTGCAATGTTTTCATCAGTTCTGTTCATTAATGGCTGCCCTGACCTCTCTTCATCAGTGACACATTCTCTTGCCTTAGAAAAACTTTTCATCCATTTGTACACTGCCATTTTCTTCATGGCATTATCCCCATAAACTTGGATTAACGTGTCCCTGATTTCACTTCCACTCTTGCCAAGTTTAACAAGAAATTTAATGTTTGTTCATTGCTCTAATTCAAGCTCAAACATTCGCACAATAGCACACAAAACACGCAACAACAATAATGAACACCACTCAGCAAGACACTGCCACATGTCAACACGAACACAGCTGTGAGACACTGATATACCAAGGTTATGAAACTTTACTGAGCTGTATGTGCTACGAGTGTAAATGAATGGTGGTAAGTTTGTAAACTTAATTGTCAGGCCGCATATAGTGACCCATCTACGTGTAAGGGAAATAAGGCCATAGGTTGGACCCACAGATCTATATGCCCTCTTTTGGTGCTGGGTATGCTCTGAAAGAGATGTATTTTTCTTCCCAGTCCATTCAGTGTCCAGGACCTTATGTATGTAATGACAAGTATTTTGGGAGATCTATCCAACGTGTGTAAAACCAAAGCCAGACTGATTTGTTCATCCTATGTAAAAGGGTCCATCGTATTGAAAAACTTATGTTCTGCGCAGTAATCCTAATCTATCTGATAACTGAAGGAAACAATAGAGGCAGTAGTCCATTTCTAAATTAGGTCAAATATATTTCTTTACTGTCTTACTGTAGTCAAATGGAGATTCCCCAGGATGAGAAGATGGGGAAAGAGGTCTTAACTTAGCTATGGTGACTTGACTGAACCAACATTCCCAATCTGAAAAGTTGAAGGGATGAATGATCCATGGCATTCCTTCTGCACTGGACAGAGGGAGCAGCCTGCAGACCCAGCAATCTGATTGGTTTTCTACTTTGGCATAGGCAGCAACCCAGGATGAGAAAGCATTGCCTGCAACAACAGGTTTTGGAAGAAGAGACAGTTAAACATTAGAAGGTGAGTAATCATTATGAGCTCTAATTAGGTGGGCTCTTTATCTAGATGAAACTTGGTTGGCCCTTCTCATCTGAAGAATAGCATGCAATTCGAGATGGGCTCATAGACATACCCTGGTGGTTGGGGCATAGTTCTCAATGATGTCATAGGAGGAAATTCTGGGGCAGGCTTTATTTGAGAAAGATGGATCCATGGCTTAACTCTTTCTCAGTTGACAGAAGAAGGAGTGGTTAGTAAGATCTGATAGGGCTTTCCCCAACTAGGTTCAAGTTAATCGTCAGGATGTTTATTTCTTTTTAATTCTTAAGAACACCCAATCTCCAGGATGAAATACCCCATGAATATGCGCCTACAAACTTAGAATAGAAGTTAAAGTCAAATCCAAAGATTGTACATACCTTATAGTATCTAATTCTTTAATCTTTAAGTCATGAACATCTTTAATATTTTCTTTAAGGCATTGGAAGGGCCTTCCATATACTATTTCATAAGGACTCAATTGGATCCTGATTCTAGGGGCTACTCTGATCCTAAGCAGAGCAATAGGCAATACCTTGTCCCATTTTAAGTTTGTCTCTTGCAGATCTTGGCAATTGTTTTCTTTAAAGTATGATTTCCCCCCCCATTTTTCCAGTAGATTGGAGTCTCCAGGAGGTGCGGAGTTTTCATTGTATTCCTAGGAGCTGAGGACCTTCTTGAGTCATTTTGGTGACAAAGGCATTCTCATTATATTAAGTACAGAGTAAGTGGCTACAGAGTCGATTAAGACGTCAATCACTTGGTTTCCCATTGCTAGCGTGACCCAGGGCTCCATATGGGTGGTGTTCAAGGAGCCATTAAGTTGCAATGGAGCCCCTGAGTCCCATCATTCTGACCACTGTTTTTAATTTGAAGCATCTGTAATGCATTTTGACTAGATCCCGACTGTTCCAGGTTCTAATTTAGGACCAGACAATATTTCTTCCACTGCCTTCCCTGTTTGCAATGGGCACATTACCTAGGGCCAACTTTGGGGTATCCTTTGAAGTTGGACCCCTTTTGCGGAGGGGGCCTTACCTTGCCTGGTGTCTCCCTTGGTCCTCTTGGCTTCAGAGCAGTGGCCAGCATTTGGGTATGTAGTTTTATTTCTTATGTCTTTTCTTTTTTGGAAGCCTGGTCCTAGTTATTAAAAACCTTGAAAGTAATTTCTGTTAATTGTGATGTTGGCATCACATATGCCTCCTTAATCTTTTGGAGTTTCTTTTGAACATCTGAAGCACTCTGAGTTCAAATGGTTTAGTTTTTCTTTGATAGTTAAGAGGGCCTTGCAAATCCATTTTAAAAATTCAGGTAGATTTTCCTCTACTTGCTGTTTGAGCATTGAACTTTATTTTTTTTTTGAGAGCTTTATTTATTTTTTTATTTTATTATTATTATTATTTTTTAATATTGCTTTATTTTTTTCAGTTACAGTTGACATTCAGTGTCATTTTATATTAGTTTCAGGTGTACAGCATAGTGGTTAGACATTTATGTAATTTAAGAAGTGATCTCCCCGATAAGTCTAGTACACCCCAGGCACTACACATACTTGTTAAAACATTATTGACTATATTCTCTATGCTATACTTTACATCCCCATAATTATTTTGTAACTATCAATTTGTATTTCTTTTTTTTCCCAAATTTATTTATTTGTTTTTTAATTAGTTTCAGGTGCACAAGACAAAGCAAAACTTAGACGTTTATCATTTATATCCCTCACACTGTGTGAACCCCCCTCCCCCCATCCACTATCCCTCTGTACGTTCCCCAAATTAATTTTCAAACCCCCATGACCATCTTGTGGTTACCGACTATTTTTCAAAACCTCTCACCTTCCCCTTATCCCCACCCCCCCGCCCCTCTAGCAACCCTCTGTTTTTCCTCCATGTTTCCAAAACTGTCTCTGATTAGTTCATTCACTTATTCTTTTCTTTAGATTCCGCATATAAGTGAGATCATATGGTATTTGTCTTTCTCTTTCTGACTTATTTCACTTAACATAATGTTCTCTAGGTCCATCCATGTTGTTGCAAATGGTAAGATTTCTTTCTTCTTTATGGCTGCGTAATACTCCATTGTATAAATATACCACAGTTTCTTAATCCAGTCATCTACTGATGGGCATTTCGGTTGTTTTCAGGTCTTGGCTATTGTGTATAGTGCTGCAATAAACATAGGAGTGCATAAAGATTTTTGAATTGGAGTTTTGGATTTCTCCGGATAGATACCTAGGAGTGGGATTGCTGGATCATAAGGTAGTTCCATTTTCAGATTTTTGAGATACCTCCAAACTGTTTTCCATAGTGGCTGCACCAATCTGCATTCCCACCAACAATGCACCAGCGTTCCTTTTTCTCCACATCCACACCAGCACTTGTTGTTTGTTGATTTATTGATGATAGCCATCCTGACTGGGGTGGGGTGGTATCTCATTGTGGTTTTTATTTGCATTTCTCTGATGGTTAGTGAGGTTGAACTTTTCTTCATATGTCTGTTTGCCATCTGTGTGTCCTTTTTAGAAAAATGTCTCTTCATGTCCTCTGCCCATTTTTTAATTGGGTTGTTTGTTTTTTTGGAGTTGAGTTGAGTGAGTTTTTTATAAATTTGTGATATTAACCCCTTATCAGATATATCATTGGCAAATATCTTTTCCCAATCAGTAGGATCCCTTTTTGTTTTATTGATGGTTTCCTTTGCTGTGAAAAAGCTTTTTAGTTTGATGTAATCCCACATGTTTATTTTTCTCTTACTCCCTCATGAGGGATATATCAGTAAAAATCTTACTCCGGGTAATGTCTGTGAAGTTTCTTCCTATATTTTCTTCTAGGAATTTTATGGTTTCAGATCTTACATTTAAATCTTTAAGCCATTTTGAATTTATTTTTGTATGTGGTGTAAGGAGGTGATCCAGCTTCATCTTTTTGCATGTGTCTGTCCAAGTTTCCCAGCACCATTTATTGAATAGACTGTCTTTACCCCAGCGTACATTCTTGCTTCCATTGTCATAGATTAAATGGCCATATAGGCATGGATTTATTTCTGGACTCTCTATTCTGTTCCATTGATCTATGGGTCTGTTTTTATGCCAGTACCATGCTGTTTTGATTACTGTAGCCTTGTAGTATAATTTGAAGTCAGGTATTGTTATACCTCCCACTTTGTTCTTATTTCTCAAGATTGTTGAAGATATCCGGGGTCTTTTGTTATCCCATATAAATTTTAGGATTATATGTTCTATTTCTGTGAAAAATGTCGTTGGTAGTTTGATAGGAATTGCGTTGAATATATATATTGCCTTAGGCAGTATGGACATTTTAACTATATTAATTCTTCCTATCCATGAACATGGTATGTGTTTCCATCTATTTGTATCTTCTTTCATTTCTTTCTTCAGTGTCTTATAATTTTCTGAGTACAGATCTTTTACTTCTTTGGTTAAATTTATTCCCAGGTATTTTATAGTCTTTGGAGCAATTGTAAATGGAATTGCTTTTTAATTTCTCCTTCTGATGTTTTATTATTGGTATATACAAATGCAACTGATTTCTGAATATTAATTTTGTATCCTGCTACTTTACTAAATTCATCTATCAGCTCTAATAGTTTCTTGGTGGAGTCTTTAGGGTTCTCTAAATATAGTATCATATCATCTGCATATAATGACAGTTTTACTTCCTCCTTACCGATTTGGATGCCTTTTATTTCTTTTTCTTGTCTGATTGCTGTGGCTAGAACTTCCAGCACTATGTTGAATAGAAGTGGAGAAAGTGGGCAACCTTGCCTTGTTCCTGATTTTAAGGTGAATGGTTTTAGTTTTTCCCCATTGAGTATGATGTTAGCTGTGGGTCTATCATATATGGCCTTTATTATGTTGAGATATGATCCTTCTATTCCCACTTTCTTAAGGGTTTTTATCATGAATGGCTGCTGAATTTTATCAAATGCTTTTTCTGCGTCAATTGATATGATCATATGATTTTTATTTTTCATTTTGTTAATGTGGTGTATCACATTAATTGATTTGTGGATGTTGAACCACCCTTGCATACCAGGGATGAATCCCACTTGATCATGGTGTATAATCTTTTTAATATATTGCTGAATTCTGTTTGCTAGTATTTTGTTGAGGATTTTTGCATCTATGTTCATTAGCGATATCGGCCTGTAGTTTTCTTTTTTGTGGTGTCTTTGTCTGATTTTGGGATCAGGGTGATAGTGGCTTCGTAAAAGTGTTTGGGAGTCTTCCCTCCTCTGGATTTTTGGAAGAGTTTGAGGAGAATAGGTGACAATTCTTTTTGAATGTTCTGTAAAATTCACCTGTAAAGCCATCTGGTCCAGGGCTTTTGTTTGTTGGGAGATTGTTGATTACTGATTCAATTTCCTTGGTGGTAATCAGTCTATTCAGGTTTTCTGTCTCTTCTTGAGTTAGCCTTGGAAGGTTGTATGCATCTAGGAAATTGTCCATTTCTTCCAGGTTGTCAAATTTGTTGGCATACAGTTGCTCATAGTAATTTCTTAGGATTTTTGTATCTCTGTGTCTGTTGTCACTTCTCCTCTTTCATTACTGATTTTATTAATTTGGGTCCTCTCTCTCTCTTTTTAAATGAGTCTGGCTAAAGGTTTGTCAATTTTGTTTATCTTCTCTAAGAACCAACTCTTGGATTCATTGATCTTTTGTATTGTTTTTCTGGTTTCTATTTCATTTATTTCCGCTCTGATCTTTATTATCTCCTTCCTTGTACTCCTTTGGGCTTATTTTGTTGTTCTTTTCCAGATCCCTTAAGTGTGAAGATAAACTGTTGATTAGTGATGTTTCTTGTTTCTTTAGGTAGGCCTGCAGTGCTATGAACTTCCCTCTTAGGACTGCTTTCGGCATCCCATAGATTTTGGGTCATTGTATTTTCATTTTCGTTTGTCTCGAGATATCTTTTGATTTCTTCCTTGATCTCCTGTTTGACCCATTCATTATTTAGTAACATATTATTCAGCCTCCATGAATTTGTGTGTCTTCCAGTCTTTTTCCTGTAGTTCATTTCTAATTTCATAGCACTGTGGTCAGAGAAGACAATTGGTATGATTTCAATTTTCTTAAATTTATTCAGACTTGCGTTGTGGCCTAACATATGGTCTATCTTGGAGAATGTTCCATGTGCGCTTGAGAAGAACGTGTATTCTGCAGCATTGGGGTGGAATGCTCTGAAAATATCGGTTAAATCCAAGTGGTCCAATGTGTCATTTAAGGCTGTTGTTTCCGTATTGATTTTCTGTCTGGAAGACCTGTCCCTTGTTGTCAGAGGTGTGTTGAAGTCCCCTACTATGATAGTGTTACTGTTGATCTCCATCTTTATGTCAGTCAATATCTGTTTTATATATTTAGGTGCTCCTATGTTGGGTGCATAGATGTTTACTAGGGTTATATCCTCTTGTCGAATTGATCCCTTTATTATTATATAGTGTCCATCTTTGTCTTTTAATATTTTCTTCATTTTAAAGTCTATTTTGTCAGAGATAAGTATTGCAACTCCAGCTTTTTCTCATTTCCATTTGCATGGAATATCTTACTCCAACCCTTCACTTTTAGCCTGTGTGTGTCTTTTGATCTGAGGTGAGTCTCTTGTATACAGCATATACAAGGGTCTTGCTTTCTTATCCATTCAGCCACCCTATGTCTCTTGATTGGAGCATTTAAACCATTTACATTTAAAGTGATTATTGATAAGTACATAGTTATTGCCATTTTTAAATTTGTGGTTAGATTGTTTTCATCTTTCTTCTATTTACAGAAGTCCTTTTAGTATTTCTTGCAATGCTGGCCTGGTGGTAATGAATTCCTTTAGCTTATTCTTTTCTGGGAAGCTCTTTATCTCCCCGTCAATTTTAAATGATAGCCTTGCTGGATAAAGCAACCTAGGTTATAGGCCTTTGTTTTCCATCACTTTGAGTATCTCCTGCCACTCCCTCCTGGCCTTCAATGTTTCTGCAGAAAAGTCATTTGATAGTCTTATGGGAGTTCCCTTGTATGTAACCCTCTGTCTTTCTCTTGCTGCTTTTAGGATTCTCTCTTTGTCTTTAATCTTTGCCATTTTAACTATAATGTGTCTTGGAGTGGACCTGTTTGGGTTTATCCTGGTTGGAACTCTCTGCACTTCCTGGACTTGTATGTTGGTTTCCTTCATCAGGTTAGGGAAATTTTCAGACATTATTACTTCAAATATGTTCTCAATCCCTTGTTTCTTCTCTTCACCTTCTGGTATTCCTATGATGCGCATGTTGTTGCGCTTGATGTTATCCCATAGGTCTCTTAAACCATCTTCATTGTTTTTTATTCTTTTTTCTTTCTGTTGTTCTGTTTGGGTGATCTCTGCTAACTTGTCTTGTAAGTCGCTGATTCGATCCTCTGCTTCATCTAACCTGCTGTTAATTCCTTCAAGTGAGTTCTTTATTTCGGTAACTGTGTTCTTTAGTTCTAACTGGTTGTTCATTATGATTTCTACATCCTTCTTGATGTCCTCTCTAAGTTTCTTAAACATTCTTATCATCAGTATTCTGAACTCTGTCTCTGACAGTTTGGTTACCTCTGCTTCATTTAGTTCCATTTCTGAAGGTTTCTTCTGTTCTTTTATTTGGGATATGTTTCTTTGTTTCCTCATTCTGGCTGACTCTCTGTGTTTGCTTCGATGTATTAGGTAGATGCCTTGGAGTTCTTGGTTCTTGCTGAGTTAATATATAATAAATGTCCTTTATATTTGACTTGCACTACTTCGTTCTTCTCCCCTGCGTGTGCTCTAAAAGTGACTCTTGTGTTGTGTATATTGTCCTGTTAAAGAAGATCCTTAATTGCTTTTCGCTTGTGAGTAGGTGGAGTTAACTCCTAGGCTGACTAGTTGTGAGACTTGGCTTTGCCCACACAGGGTATTCTGCTGCGTGAGGGTTGACCGCTTAGATGTGGTTTGCCCTTTGGCCTCTATGTGCCTGTAAAGAATCCCCTCTGGGTGTGTCACTTGTAGGTCAAACCCGGTAGTACTCTGGCTTGGTCTGGAGTTGGCCGCTGGGTATGTTGAATCTTGTGCCTCTTAAGCTGGGCACTGGTAGGGCAATTACAGAACAAAGCAAATCACCAAGCACAACAACAACAACAAGGAAAAAGTCAAATACATTCACATGTAAAAAAACAATCGACAACCCCCACTTGACACAGGCAAAGATGTCAAAAATATAAAGACAAATCAAAACAGAACAACAAAAAAAAAACAGCACCAGTTGTGGCTTAAGCCCACCAAGTAATCTCCAGGTTGTTCTCTGCTGTAGCACAGAGTCCCCTGCGTATTGTGCAGGTAGAGCCGGTCACCTGGTGCCCAGAGTGATGCTGGGGCTGCAGCTTTAGATGCGTGGGGCTGAGGGGTCTGGACAGTAGGTTTTACCAAGCCAGTGCAGTTTCTGCCCTTGCCGGCACATATGCACACCGAGAATAGCACCACCAGCCCTGTGTCCAGTTCTCCTGAGTCTTAGGGCACCTCTTCCTTGTGTGTGTGTGGTGGGCAGAGGATTCCTCAGCTGCTAAAAGCTGAGAGCTGCATCTGCCACTTACTGCTGATCCCTGGGAGTGCCTCCGCCAATGGGTGGGGGCTGGGGATGGAAAGAGGGGTCTTCTCTTTCCCAGCCCAGCTGTGTCACACCCCACCCGCAGGCCAGAAATGGTGGTATCTGGGGATGGATGAGTCTCCTGTCTCCTAGGCCAGGGCAAACCACACTCTTCTCAGCCTCTTCCCTGGGCCAGAGCCAGCGGCCAGTCTTTCCATAGCCCAAACCCCGAGGCTCCTCTATAATCTGACACTGCTCTTCAGATCAGGAGCCAGTTCAGGTCTCTGGAAGGGTGGGGGTAGGATTGGAAGAGCGGGGGGAGGGGCCCAGGTATAGAGTTAATTGCCTCAAATGCTAGATATCCTGCCTCTGCGGGGGGGGGGGGGGAGGTCTGCTGTGGGACGCAAAGTAGAGTCCGCCACCTGGCTTTTGTGTTCTCTTTTGTCCTGGGAACCCCTGCGTCTCTGCAGCTGGGGATGTGGTTGCCCAGCTCTAGGTTGGCTGGAAAGGGTGGGGGCTGGGGATGGAAGGAGGGGTCTTCTCTTTCCCAGCCCCGCTGTCTTAACACTCTTCCCGCAGGCCAGAAAAGGTGGTGGCTGGGGATGGAAGATTCCCAGCTCCTAGCCTCCTCCCTGGGCCAGAGCTGCCCGCCTGTCTTCCCGGAGCCCGGGCTCCAAGGCGCCTCTGTAATCTGCCGCTGCTCCTTAGTGCAGGGGCTAGATCAAGTCTCTAGAAAGGTGGGGGTAGGGTCAGAAGAGCGGGGGGAGGGGCCCAGGTATGGAGTTTGTCCTTTGTCCGGCCTAAGACTTATTGGAGATAGCTGGAGTTATTGCCACAAATGCTGGATATGCTGCCCCTGCAGCGGAGAGGTCCGCTGTGGGACGCAGGGCAAAACGCCCACCTCCTGGCTTCCGGGCTCTCCTCCGTCCTGGGATATCCTGCGTATCTGTAGCCGTGGGTGTGGGCTGGAATTTCACAGGCACAGGTGCGGAGCAGATTTCCACAACCCAAGGGTGGGGGCCGAATTTCTACCGCCACAGGTGTGGACCGCGATTCCAACCCGCGTCCCCACCGCCGCAGGTGCGGCGTGTCTCCGCTCCACTCCCTTCCTTCTTCCCCTGCTCGCCCAATTTTTCCCCACCTGCAAGAAATCCCTGCACGAGTCTCTTTGCTGTTCTGCGTGATGAGCAGAGAGTCCTTTGATGGGTTATAAGCTTCCCGTTTCTGATAAGATCGGACGGAGAACTCAAAAAGTGCGCCCCGCTGCCGCCATTCCTATGATGTCACCTCGAACTTTATTGAAATTATTTGTTTAGGCATTCCCTTCCTTAATGTAGCAAGGATGTATTCTCTTTAATGTCCAAGCCTTGGTAAATCCCCATCATTTATGTTCCATTTATGTTTCATTGGTGTTTAATTGTGGGGATGGCCAAACCTTGGCTCTAATTGGATTCTGATGGTTCACATTGTGAAGGTGGTTAGTTCCCCCCCCCCCCCCCGGCCCAGCTTTTCCTAAGATAGTTCACCATTCCTCAGCAATGAGCAGGGTATTTGGCCTTTGTTGTACATTATCCAAGCAGGATTATGGAGGTGAAAATAGAGGCAAAGAGACTTTTTATCCTTGAAGCGTCATCTCTATATGCTTCTCCACTTGAGGTTTGAGATAGAAAAGGGAGCATATACATCCATGCCATTCCTGCTGGCTGGTCATTTGCATCCAGTCCTCCTATTGGCATCTGTTTTAATGGGTGTTGCCAGAGCAGTCCCTGACCAATTTGCATACTCCTTCAGGTATGAGAATGCAAGGCCATTCTTGCATCCGTGGTTTTGGGTTCTCCTCCAGCAGGGGGCTGGCCCCTGTGTTGTAGTTTCATTATTCCCATCTTGGGATGGAGTGGCTGCCACCATAGGAACTGCAGTGGCGGGAGCCATTACAGAATTTAATTGCATTACATATGTGTAATCATTCTCTTCTGGGGAGGGTTTTCTGATTGAATAGATTTAGTCAATTTCCCTGCCTTTTGGACCATAATTTTACATATTCTTTGAAGAGGCATGTTATATAGTAACATGAATGCCTGGACATAGGAGATCTCATCCCATTTTTCCTTTTCTTTTACAAAATAATTCCAGCTGTGGAATAGTGGTGTAATTTAGAGATCCATCCTCCGGCCAGTGCTCTCCTGAATCTACAACATATTGAGGCCATTGCCACCTGACATAGAAAAATCATTCTTTTCTTTTTCATAGGTTCATAGCTGAATGTACTCCAATTCTGCAAGATACAGCCTAAAGGGCTACATTGGGATATAGAGATGAAATTATCCATAATAGTAATATTCTTATTAATCAAAGTAATTACTTATCTTTAGCTCAAGTTATTCTAAATACGTCCTAGGATTGGACAATTTCCACAAAGAAGACAAAGAACAAATGGTTATGCAATTCAACAATTGAAGCAAACTAACAAACCAAAACTTCAAAACCAATGAAGAGTTCTCAGGAATTTTTTCCCTCTTTCATTCCCACAGGGTTTTCCCTAGTCTGGGAGAGGTTTGCTTTCCTGGGGTCGTCACCCACGAAATCTTATCAGAAGATATCCTCAATTTCCAAAAACAAGGACAAATTCCAAATCCAAACTTTTTTTTTTTAAAGGAAGGCACAGCTCACAGTGGCCCATGTGGGCATCGAACCAGCAACCTTGGTGTTATTACCACCACGCTCTAACCAGCTGAGCTAACTGGCCACCCCCAAATCCAAACTTTTTATTTCCTTTTTTCTTATGCTGCAAATAAAAACACCGCAGGTCCGTGGTACCTGGTCATGGACTGCCGCTAGGTCTCCAAGACAAACAGGTCTCGGCAGCTGCTAGGAGGGAGGGCTAATAGCAAGCCCTGGGCCAGGGCCATGGAATCCACAGGCAATGGCTTCCACGTGGACCACCAAAATTGTTACCGCAGACTCAAATTGTCTTCTTGCCTGTGGGCATCCAAGCCAAAAGAAGACATGATGTTCCAACTGACTGCCACCAACCTGAAAGACAGCTAACATCATCTCTTTCTTTTCTTTCTTCTTTTTTTTTTTTTTTTTTGATAGAATTTTTTTGTTTTAAATTGGGGAATATTGGGGAACAGAATGTTTCTCCAGGGCCCATCAGCTCCATGTCGTCCTTCAATCTAAGCTGTGGAGGGTGCAGCTCAGCTCCCAGTTCTGTTACCGTTTCCAATCTTAGTTGCAGGGTGTTGTGCCGGGCGTCCGGTGGGGTCTCTGCTCCTGCTCCCCATACAAGAACGCAGGATATGGTGAGGCCAAAAAGGAACACCCAAGGAGCCATAGATGGGGGAGTCATACCACTACGGTCTCACTGGAGGCTGGGTTCACTGGACGTGCGACCTGCTGTCCGTTTTGTCTGCAACCCACCGACGACTCTCTTTCACTCTCCTCCACTCTCCTCGGCTCTCCTTCATAGCCACAGCAGTTATATTAGTGGCTAATGGCTCAATGGCTACAGCTGACGGCCAACCAGCCCCAGCTGATGGCCATCTACTACCCGAGCCAGCACCCCTCCACGTGAGGCCGAGAGCCTGTAAACTACTTTCTGGGGCTCTGCCCCCACACTCCACCCCTACAGGTTCTTGCCTCACAATCTACGCGACAAGCGTCTTCCGCGAGGGTCCCTGTGTCATATTAGCCTACTGACACCTATGGACGAAAAGAAATGGTAGTCTTAGGAACCAACAATGGCAAATCCCTTCCATCTGGGAGGATACATGCCAGCTTCTTGTCCTGGGAAAGGAGGGTTGCTGCCACTGGCACCTTTCCCGGTTTGTGGTACCAAACCTTTATGGCAGTGCTTGGGGTCCCTTGCATAGTTTCAACATGTAACAGAACAGGGGACCCCATAATAGGCCATAGTGAGAGCACATAGTTTCCTCGCAAAATCATCCCGGTATCGGGACCTCTGTATACTACAGTCACTTGAGGTGGCCACTCAGCCACCACCCCTGGCGTCACTTGCAAATCATGAGTCAAACCGCCCCCATGGGGCTATCAGACCCAACCACCGACAGTGGGGCTTTTGACCTGCCAGGGCCAAGTCCATTGCTGCCGTTCCCTTGCTTTCAAGCATGTGGGTGCTGGCAGCAAAATGTTCCCATTTCTGCCGTAGCCTGGCTTTAACAGAGTCTCACTGGTGGTAACTTGTAATTGAATGGGAGCGGCCGTTCGATGTAGCAGAGCTTCTACTGGCGCGGGCCCTCCCTTCCGTGGTCTCTCATTCAGGACTCTCAGGACGTCCCATAGACACGAGGCCCAGTCACGCATCGTGGGAGGGTGTTTTGACACCCGGAGACCTTGCTTCAAAAGACCATTATAACGTTCAATCATGCCAGCTGCTTGTGGATTGTACGGGGTGTGAAACAACCATTGCACGTCCATCCTGGCAGCCCAGCGCTGCACTTCTTGCCCCGTAAAATGGGTACCCCTGTCACTTTCAATGACTTGGGGGTGCCCATAGAGGGCGCACAGCCTTGTAAGGGCGACCACTGTATGCCGCTGATCCGCAGCCGGACACGGCCAAGCAAACATCAACCCCGTAGCAGTGTCCATTGCTGTAAATGCATATATCGCATTGCGGGCCTTAGGCAGGGGTCCAATGTAATCCACTTGCCAGCGAGTGAGGGGCACCCTCCCTCGCGTAATCTGCTGTGTCTCCCAGGGGAGCCTCCGCCTTTGGGGGCTGTCCTGGGCACAGACGGCACAGTCATAGCAGGCATCTGCTATCTCCTGCCATTTCAAAGGCAGGCCCCAGCGTCTGCTCACCTGCCACATGGTTCGGCTTCCAGCGTGCTGCAATTTCCTATGCAGCCAATGGGCCACATCAGTGGCAGGAGCCCGCTCTAACCATCGTACCCGTGCTAGGGCGTCTGCTTCATCATTGCCTGGGGACACTAAGGGGGAGTGACCTGTGACATGCATTAAGGTCACCTCCTTTCTCTGCCCTAGGTCCCAGAGGTCCTGCCACATGGCTTGACCCCACAGTGGACGGTGTCCCACCAACCAGTTTTGGTGTTTCCATGTAGGGAGCCACAACGTTAGGCCCCGGAACACCGCCCAGCTGTCAGTGCAAATAACTAGGGGCCCAGGCTCGTGGCTGATCACCATCCACACAGCCCGTAATTCAGCCCACTGGCTACTCTGGCCCGTCCCAGTATCAAACCAAATGGTGTCTGTTTTGGGCTGCACACCAATAGCCGTCCAGACAGCTGCAGCCCCTCGGCTAGAACCATCGGTAAACCAGGCATCCTCAGGTACTGGGGACTGTCCTTCTTTGTAGGGCGAGGGCTCCAAGTCCTCCCCTCTAGGCAGAGCACTTGGCTCAGCCTGGGCTACAAGCTCCACAGGCCCCAGGACCTGTTGTAGCTCTGTGCTCAAAGGGCTTGAACTAAGGCTGCTACGTTGCTCCAAGTAGGCACCCCACTTGGCGAGGGTGGTGGTCTGTGCCACCCCCGTTTTGGGTCCCTGGGTCCACGTACGGACCCACCCCTGGACAGGATACCTTGTTCTAACCAACACGCGTGCTGTTCCTGTGATGGCTTCTGTGGCCACTAGGGCTGCATACACAGCAGCCAGCTGTTTCTCTATTAGAGAGTAGCGGACCTCCGCTCCTTTCCATAATTGGGACCAAAATCCCACTAGCAACCGGAGACGGTCCTGACGTTGCCAGAGGCCCCATCCGTACCCCTCTTGGGTTACGTGAACATCAAGTTCAAATGGGCGGCCTGGGTCCACTACTTGCAGAGCCTGTGCCTGCTGCACTGCCCATTTTGTGGCAACGAAGGCTTGCTCTATAGCCTCAGTCCAATCCCATGAGGCCCCCTTTTTTTATCATATTGTACAAGGGCCTTGCCATTTGTGCTAAATGGGGTACAAACGCCCGCCAATATCCTAGCAGACCCAAATACGTCTGCAGTTGGGAGACCTTGGTCGGCCGGGGAAAGGCTTGTATTTTGTCAATGATTGCCTCAGGTATAACCTTTGTCTTACCTGACCACACAACACCCAAAAACTTGACGGATAAGCCAGGGCCTTGGACCTTTTCCTCATTCACCGCCCAGCCGCGTGACTTCAGGTGGCGGAGAAGAGAGAGAGCTGCTTGCTCTAAATGAGAAAGAGAATCTGAGGTTAACAGAATGTCATCAACATAATGAAACAAGGCCACAGAGGATGGGTGATCCCACTGTGCCAAATCCTGGGCCACAAGCCCATGGCAGATAGTGGGGCTGTGCAAGTATCCTTGCGGAAGGACTTGAAAAGTCCACTGACGCCCATCCCACGTAAAAGCAAACTGCTCTTGACACTCGGGTGCAATGTCAATGGAGAAAAAAGCATTGGCCAAGTCCACTACATAGTGATATGTCCCTAGGCGGACAGTCAGACGATCCATTAAATCATGAATTGAAGGCACTGCAGCGTGCAAGGATGGCGTCACCTTATTTAACTCCCTATAGTCCACAGTCATTCGCCAGGTCCCATCTGGCTTCTTGACAGGCCATACTGGGGAGTTAAAGGGACTGTGCGTTGGCCTCACAATATGTGCCTTCTCCAATTCCAATATTGTACGACCGATCTCCTCCTGTCCTCCTGGCAGGCGATACTGTCGCACTGTAACCACGCGCCAGGGCTGTGGCAACGCTTGAGGAGGGTGGTGAGCATGCCCGCGTGTCACCGCTTTCACCACCCGGATCCGGAGACGGAACTCTCCTACCGACGTCTGTAAGCTGAGGCAATGTAGCACATCCACCCCTAGAATATACTCTGGAACGGGGGAGACATAAACCTTGTAGGTACGAGGAGGGAGCCTTCCTATACCCAGTGGTAAGGAAATGGCTTTCACAGTCACAGTTTTTCCCCCGTAGCCATCAATGCAGACTGCTGGTCCGGGGAACAGTTCTGGGTTCCCATAAACGAGACTGCAGTCGGCGCCAGTGTCAACTAGGGCCAAAACCCTCTGCACATTCGAAGGGGACCAATGTATGGACAGTTCCACGTGGGGCCTCCGGTCCCTGCTCGTCCCCTCTGACCGGGTACCTTGGCCCCACCCCTAATCAAGCTGAGAGGAGTCGGCCTCAAGCGGCTGCATGAAGTCCTGGAGGGACACGGGTCGCGCTTTGCCAGACTCCTCCTTTATGTTTCTCCGGAATTGTTGTTCCGGACGCAACTGTTTCCAAAGTTCAAGCAGGAGTGCATTGGGTTGCTGGTCTATTTTTTCCTGATCAACCCCTGCTGCCACGAGATCACGCCACATCTGTGCGCGTGTTACTCTCTGAGGCCCGCGACCTCGCCCCTTTACCTTTGGTGTGGGCTTCCAGGTCTCAACTGTGCGGACCTCCTGTCTTAACTTCCTTCGCCTCCGACTTTCAACATCTCCTAGGGTGGCCATGGCAGTTGTAACTTCATGGATCCGTGGCCCTACATACGGTGTAAGAATAGCAACCAAGGATCCAAAAGCACTCGCAGGTGCAGTGTCCAAAACCAGATCTCTCATGCTGGCAGTTAAAAGCTCGTCATCTGGGCCCTGCATGTTGAGGTTAAAAATAGCATGTCTCATACCCATTTCACCGATTATTTGCGTAAGTTCTGTATATGACTGCCATTGACTCACAGTGTCTGGCAGCTCACCAGCCTGTTCCCATACGGTGCGTACCGCAGCCGTGAGCCACGCCATTAGAGAATGGTTGCCTTGGTTGTTGGCCAACCTATGGCAGTTTTGTAACCTTTGTCGCAGGGACAGATGCACTGTCACGAAGGCTAGCTTTTCCATCTCTCCTGGGGAGCAGAGAATGCTGTCTGCTCCCTCATCCCATAAACGTAACAGCCAAGCTGAGACTGGCTCTCCAGGGCGCTGTCTGTACTGCCTCCCCAGCTCCTGCAACTCAGTGGGAGTGTATGGGGTGTAGGTAGTGAACTCAGTCACAGCTGGGTTGCCGGCAGCAACGCCCCCGGGGCCCAAAGGTTGCTCATGTTTTACCTTGTGCTTCATGATGGGCCGGGCTTGGGGGTTGGGAGGTACATTTTCTCCACTTGCTTCCTCCGCCTCAGAGTCTCCACCTTGGGGCCCCTGTTCTAACAGGTGGACCCGGGCTTCCAGCGCGTCCAACCGGGACACCTGGTCAGGCACCTGGGCCCTTGCATTAAGCACACTTTCCGGGTTGAGACTCAAAGCCGTGAGGAACATCCAGCCCACCTGGCCGGCTGTAGCCTTCTCCTCCTCCGGCAACTGCTCAGCCAGAGCCTGTAGGGCCCTCTCCACGCTGGCTGGAGAGCCGTCCATGTCCTCCCACCCCTCCTTGGTGGTCCAACTCTTGAGAACAGTGGCCACCGAACACCATATACTGTGTGGGGGCCATACATCCTCCTGCCCAGAGTCAGACGCCATTCCTACCTGGTCGGAATCTTGCTTACCGTGGCAGGTGTCTGAGTGGGTGGAGGCCTCCTTGTAAGCTATCCACAAGCTTCGGATCCTAAGGCCGCAGCAGATCAACAAAAGGAGGACACCGCCTTCTATGCCCAAGAAGGTGGTGTGCCAGCTGGAGGCTCGAGTCTCCCAGGCAGACCGCGCCTCCCGTTCCCGGTATCACTCCTCATGGGCCTCCCGAAGCTGGGCTCTCACACGAACAAACCGCTCCACCATGCTTTGGTAGGTTTTGGCTGGCACCGCACTCTGCTTACGAAGCTGAGCTTTTATACGTGTAAACGGCTCCAGTACATTCCGGCGAGTTTCAGCCGACACCATACCCTGCTCGCTGCGCCATTTGTCGTGCCGGGCGTCCGGTGGGGTCTCTGCTCCCGCTCCCCATACAAGAATGCAGGATATGGTGAGGCCAAAAAGGAACACCCAAGGAGCCATAGATGGGGGAGTCATACCACTACGGTCTCACTGGAGGCTGGGTTCACTGGACGTGCGACCTGCTGTTCGTTTTGTCTGCAACCCACCGACGACTCTCTTTCACTCTCCTCCACTCTCCTCGGCTCTCCTTCGTAGCCACAGCAGTTATATTAGTGGCTAATGGCTCAATGGCTACAGCTGACGGCCAACCAGCCCCAGCTGATGGCCATCTACTACCCGAGCCAGCACCCCTCCACGTGAGGCCGAGAGCCTGTAAACTACTTTCTGGGGCTCTGCCCCCACACAGGGGGCACAGCCCACCATCCCATGCGGAAATCGAACCAGCAACCTTGTTGAGAGCTTGTGCTCTAACCTACTGAGCCATCCAGCCACCCCTTCAGCAGCTCAGCAGTAGCTCATTGTCTTCAATCTAGTTGTGGAGGGCGCAGCTCACTGGCTCATGTGGGAATTGAACCAGCAACCCTGTCGTTCAGAGCTCACGCTCTAACTAATCAAGCCGTCTGGCCGTGCCTCATCTCTTTCGTTTCCTTTCTCTCCCCTCACATCCTTTTTCCTTTCCTTTCCCCTCTTTCCCCACAGCCCTATTCTTTCTGCCTAGGCAACATTTGTGTTTAAAAAATAATTTTCAATACTTTCACTGGGGAACAAGTTTGTGAAGCTCCTCACACTCTCTTACCGGAACTGGAATTTAGTTTTTTATTTGTAAATCACACACACACACACGTATATGTATATATGTATACATATGTATGTATGTATACACATACCCTTCGATGCATTATGCATATTATAGATACTATACTAAAATATAAATTTTTGCATGATGAAGTAATTTTAAATAAATTATTTTAAAAGATACTTTATATTTATCCATGGTACAAAATATCTTATTGTTCTCAGCAAAAATATTATTATATCATTATAAGTTACTACATTTATGCTGGTATTTTTAGTGAGAATAGAGTGATTGAAATACTTCCTTATTTTTAAAGTCTTGGTTCTGATTCAGTTTTTTTTTTTCTCCTTTTTTTTTTTTTAAAGATTTTATTGGGGAAGGGGAACAGGACTTTATTGGGGAACACTGTGTATTTCCAGGCCTTTTTTTCAAAGTCAAGTTGTTGTCCTTTCAATCTTAGTTGTGGAGGGTGCTGTTCAGCTTCAAGTTGTTCTTTCAGTCTTAGTTGTGGAGGGCACAGCTCAGCTCCAGGTCCAGTTGCCATGGCTAGTTTCAGGGGGCACAGCCCACCATCCCTTGCGGGAGTCGAACCGGCAACCTTGTGGTTGAGAGGATGTGCTCCAACCAACTGAGCCATCTGGGAGCTCAGCGGCAGCTCAGCTCAAGGTGCCATGTTCAATTTTAGTTGCAGGGGGCGCTGCCCACCATCCCTTGCGGGAGTGAGGAATTGAACTGGCAACCTTGTGGTTGAGAGCCCACTGGCCCATATGGGAATCGAACCGGCAGACTTCGGAGTTAGGAGCATGGAGCTCTAACCGCCTGAGCCACTGGGCCGGCCCCATGATTCAGTTTCTTTTGATACTTGGTTTTAATGGTGCCTTAGTTGGAAGAAATGCCAAACAAAGAACTCTATATCTAAATGGAAGAAGTGAGACAGCATAGGGACTTGGGCCTGGCAGAAGGAATGCAGATAACCTGACCACAAGAATACCACCACCCCCTCACTCCCAACACAAAAGTGCAGAGGTAACTGATTATTATCTCCCTTCTAACTGCTTACTCCCTTGCGGATGTAAAACCACTGTTCTGCATGTGCAATTGATCCAGGTCTGACCTGTATACGACCTTCCTGGGGTGGCGATAATGAGCAGTCCACCATCTTGTCCCCACAGCATAGGCCATATACCAGGAAATATAGCCAGTAAAGAAAGCCTGCCTTTTTGAAAAACTCCACTACTTCCAAATAGCCCGTCTTTTCACACAAGCCTACTTTGTCCCCAGCTTATAAAAGCAGCCAAGCAAAGCCAGCCCCCAAGTCAGTTGGAAGGACCTTTCTCTCCTCTATGCTGCCTCCCTTCTGCTTGAGCATAAGCTTAATAAAATTTGTCTGGAAATTTTTCTGGGGTTTCCTCTCAATTTCTATCTCAGAAATCCCAAGAACCCAAACACCAGTAACAGAAGTACATTGTTGGATGTACTTACTAAATCACTTTTCAAACCCGTTCAGTAATGAAGCAAAAACATTTGCTTGACTAGTAAATTTACACTTCCTTTATGCCCATCACTTGTTTTTGCAAACAAAGTTGCATGGTTTTGCATTTTTATGTTTTATTAAAAGGAAGTTCAAAACCCAATAAAACTCTATTTGAATTATTTTTAAAGAAATTGTAAAATTCTGTTTTTAATTTTTAAGTGTTCACATATAAAAATGTGTCAAAGTGGTAAAGTACATTGTTTTGCCCCAAAGATTGCATAGCAATGAAAGTATTTTCAAACATGTATTTTCAAAGTACTGTTTCTGTAGTACAATTTATTTTGAAAGAATTTCCTTAAAAAAATCAGGTACTTTCTTTCTCTTTTCTTTAACCTTTAAAGGACAGATAGATATGTTTATAGATATGAAAACATTTGACAGATGGCATCCTACTTACTGCTACCTGTCATCACAGAAGTGGTCAGCAAATTTGTTTCTGTAAAAGAAAGATGTCAACCATCTTTAAATCTGGTAGCACTTGTAAGTGTCAGACAACCAATGAACTTCTGGTCCAAATTTAAAAATTCATTATCAACTGCTCATCTCTTTTTTTAAAATTAATATCTAAGGAGCATTTAGTAGTAGAAACAATAAAATATGTTAAAAGAAATATAATATTACCTTTTTTGTGAATAGGTATTTTAAAAATTAGTTTCAGGTGTACAAAACATAATGATTAGACATTTACATCCTAATAAGATAACCCCCCAAGTCTACTACTCCTCTGACAACATACATAGCTATTACAATACCATTGACTATATTCCCTATGCTGTACTTAACATCCGTGAATATATATATATATATATATATATATATATATATATATATCCAAAACACATTTTAAGAAAGAAAAAAACTATTAAAACTGTAATATTCAATATATACCAATAACAAAAGATGAGTACAAGTCATGTGTGTACATCTTTTGGCATCCCCAGTGTGTGTGTGTGTGTGTGTGTGTGTGTATACATATACATATACATATACATATACATATACATATACATATACATATATATATATATATACTATTACATATATATTACTATACATATAATAGTATTATAGTTGACATTCAATATTATTTTATATTAGTTTCAGGTGTACAGAACAGTGGTTAGGCATTTATATAATCTATGAAGTGATCCCCCCAATAAGTCCAGTACCCATCTGACATCCTACATAGTCTAACTGCTCATCTTTGTCATGTAAAATATTAGGAATATAAAATATTTTAATGTCTTATTTTTATATAATTAATTAAATTGTTATATGCTTTAGCATTTTATTTACTCCTGACTTTAACACTTTGCCATAATACTTTGCTTGTAATATTAACCTAGACTAATTTTTTAAAAAATTACTCCAGTTAAAAACAATATGGAGTTTGTAAAAAAGTTTTAAAAAGATCTACCATATGGCCCAGCAATCCCATTTCTGGGTATTTATCCAAAAAAATCCAAAACACTCATTTGAAAAGACACATGCACCCCAATGTTCATTGCAGCATTATTTACAATAGCCAAGATATGGAAGCAACATAAGTGTCTGTCAATAGATGAAAGGATATAGAAGAGATGGTACATATATACAATAAAATATCACTCAGTCATAAAAATGAATAAAATCTTGCCATTTGTGACAACATGAATGGACCTAGTATTATGCTAAGTGAAATAAGTCAGAGAAAGACAAATACTATATAATTTCACTTATATGTGGAATCTAAAAAGTAAAACAAACAAACACGCTCATAACTACAGAGAACATTTTGATGGTTGATAGAAGAGGGACTGGGGGACTGTAAAAAGGGGGAAAGGATTAAGATGTACAAATTGCCAGTTATAAAAACAGTATGGAGATGTAAAGTACAGCATAGAGAATATAGTCAATAATACTGTAATAACTATGCATAGTGTCAGATGGGTACTAATCAGGGTGATAATTTCATAAGCTATATAAATGTCTAATCACTATGTCATATACCTGAACTATTATAATATTGTATGACAACTGTTATTTTAAATTTTTAAAAAAATAATCAGAGGTGAAAAAAAATTTGCAGTTGAAGCAGCTCCGACTAACATAGTTCTACAAATCATTTTTTTAAAGTTAAGAAGCCATTTACTATTGAGACTATATCTTCTCTGATGCCACTTTCCTTTATTGACTCACAAAACCATTACTTGCCACCATATTCTAGAACACTTTCACTTTCTTTAAGACAGTTTGCTACCATATTGACCGAACTACATGTGGAAAAAGTAAGGGCTTCAGTGTCTCTCTGAATATTGAACACTAATAAAATTTAATTTATTATTTTTAAGAAAATGTAAAGAGAAGCTGTAATTTTGTGCATCCCTTGGGAATGCACCTGTATTTGGAGGCCTAGGTCTATAAAAATGACCAGAGGTGATTTTTGTAAAAATGAATACTATAAAAACCAATGAGGTGTGACAAGTTATTATCAATGAAAGTAGTTGTTAACTCTTCAAAGGAGTTATACTTTGCCAACTTTATGTAGCACTTGCTATGTGCCAGGCACTATTTTAAGCAATTTTTATATTATCACATTTAATTTTCATAATGATTCTATGGTGTAAGCACAATTATTTTCTTATTTTACTTTGGAACTATGGCTCTGGAGCTAGGAGGCTGCCTGGCTCTTACCCAGTACACTCAGCTATCTCTGTCTATTGAACAAGTGTTAGAAAAGTTTAACCCAAGTTAGGAATGCAAGTCAAATCCCAAAGTTCCCATTCTCACTTCCACCAATTCCATGGTCAGAAGTCCTTTCATTCCTCATTCTAGATATCAAGTCCTCACACAGATTGTTCCATTTTCTCAAAATAAGTCTGTTCTAGGGAATGGTCTGGGAATGCCAAGTGAAATTAGAATATTATTTTATTCTGGTTAAAATAATACATATTCTGGTTAGAATAAACTCTGCTCTTAGGAAAATCAGGGTTGGGGAGATAGAAAGTTATCACAAATAAAAGAAAATGAGAACCTGGAGACATTAGACTTCTGGTCACGATAGTGGAGTAGATAAAAACTGTGTTCACCTCCTCTCACGACCACATCAAAATTACAACTAAATTATAGAACAACCACACTTAAGAACCCCCTCAAGACTAGCTGAACAGAATTCCTGTAACTAAGAATATAAAGAAGCTATGTTGAGACTGGTAGGACAGGTAGAGACAGGGAATGGGCTGGTCCCACATCCACATGTGGCTTTTAAGAATCAGGAGGGACATCTGAGTGGCAAATGTTTCCCCCTAGAAACAAAGGTCCTAGCCCTACACTGTGTTTCCCAACCTGGACTACCGGTGCTGGGAAGAGGAGTCGCAACAACAGCTAGCTGTGAAAATCAGCAGGGACTCAGTCCGGTTGACTTGGATGGCTGCTAGAGACCCAGTCATCCTCTTAAATGGCCAGTGCACAGATTCACTCACTGACAAACTCAATCACTCTAAGCTCTAGCACTGGAGCAGCAGTTCAAAAAGCACCACGGGCATATGGGGAGAAACTGAATTTTCTGGCCTCAGGGCAAGGGCTGGAGGGGCAGCTCTGTTGGGGACTAAAGTGCTGGCAGGCACCATTGCCTTTTGTTGATACCCACACCCACCCAGTCTGCAGGTACAGGTGGGCACTGAGTCTGAGTTTCCATTAACCAGGCAAACACTGCTTTCGCCCCACCCTGGTGATTCTTTGAGATCCTGCCCGGCCTGAATCTCTTTCAGAGGCTAATCCACATAAGTAGCCAGCCTGGACCTGTGATGTGACCTTTCCTAAAATCTCTCAAAAGTTGACAAACCCAAACAAGTAGAAGCTGTCCTCAGCATGCTTCATACATCTTGCTATGGCCCCAAGCCTAGCACTAGAGGTGGCTGGCCTGGTTCACAGCATAATTCCTCCCAGGTTTCCCTAATCCCAGCACAGGCAGTTACCAACCTCTAATCACTTTGTAGCTCCTACTAGGTGATCCCAGGCTGGAAAAGGGCAGCAGCTGATGACCTGGACCTGCACCAGAACCCCTCCCAACAGGCCCAAAACTAATACACCTGGAGAACAGCTTCAAACCACACCAGAGCCCCAAACAATTAGCTCCACAAAGAACACACCCAAAGGGTAGATTCAGAGGGAATCAGAGCCTAGCTACAATGTGGGTCAGCCTCCATACAATAGCTCATCCACTGAAGTCATGGCCAGTGCTCACAGCCAGTCAGCCTGAGGGTCAACCCCGCCCACTGATGTGCCACCAGCAATCAAGGCTCACCTACAACAGCATGGCACACACTACCCACACAAGGGACACTCCTGGAGCACCTGCTCAGGTGAACAGGGACACTGTGCAACTGGGTTCCACGGGACACATGCTACTTGAGACCACTCTACTAAGAGTGGGAGGCATAGTGGATCTGCCTAGTACATAGAAACAAACACAGGAAGGCAGCCCAAAAGAGACAAACATGTCCCAAATGAAAGAAAAAGACAAATTTCCAGAAAAAGAACTAAAGAAAATGGAGGCAAGCAAGCTACCAGATGTAGAGGTCAAAACACTGATTATAAAGCAGTTCAATGAACTTAGGTGAAGAATAGATTATTTCAGTGAGAACTTCAACAAACGGGAAACAAAAAGGGAGACAAACCATAAAAAAGAAACAGTCAGAAATGAAGAATACAATAACTGAAATGAAGACTACATTAGATGGAATCAACAGCAGATTAGATGAAGCAGAGGATTCAATCAGTAATTTGGAAGACAAGGTAGCAGAAAACATCCAACTGGAACAGCAATAAATAAATAAATAAATAAATAAATAAATAAATAATTTTAAATGAGCATACTTTAAGGGACCTCTGGGAGAGCATCAAGCATACCAACATTCACATCAAGAGGTACCAGAAGAAGAGAGAAAGCAAGAGATTGAAAACCTATTGGAAGAAATAACTGAAAGCTGCCCTAACCTGGCGAAGGAAATTGACATACAAGCCCAGGAAGTACAGAGTCCCAAACAAGATTAATCCAAATAGGCCTACACCAGGACACATCATAATTAAAATGCCAAAGGTTAAAAATAAAGAGAGAATCTTAAAAGCAGCAAAACCTACAAGGGAACTCCCATAAGACTGTCAGCTGTTTTCTCAACAGAAACTTTACAAGCCAGAAGGGATTGGCACAAAATATTCAAAGTGATGAAAAGCGAGGATTTATAACCAAGATTACTCTACCCAGCAAGGCTATCATTTAAAATCAAAGAAGAGTTAAAGAGCTTCCCAGAAAAAATTGAAGGAGTTCATCACCACTAGTATTACTAGTATTACAAGAAATGTTAAAGGGACCTCTTTAAGAAGAAGGAAAAAATATATATGTATATATTGCAAAGAAAAAATACTAACAAAGGCAAACACATAATAAAAGCAGTGGATCGACCAACACTAAAGCTAGTACAAAGGTTAAAAGGTAGGAAGATCATGTGTAATTACAATGATAAATTAAGGGATACACACAAACACACAAAAGAAGTAAAATAATGAAGTAATGAATTTCATTTTTTTAGCCTTTTCTAGATTTTTTAAAAAAAGCATTTTTATTGTGGGAAATTTTAAACAAATCCCAAAGTAAAGCTAATCATGTGTAAGACCCCCTGTGTAAACATCAGCAGCTTCAACTCATGTCTAGTCTTATTTTATCTATAACCCACATTTCCTTTGCTGCCAGAGATTTAAAAGGAAAGTCTTACACATCACATATTCATCCATAAATATTTTAGCATGTATCTCAAAAAGATAAGGACTGTTTAAAACATAACTTCAGTACCATAATCACACCTAAACAAATTTAGCAATAATTCCATAGTATTATCAAATACCCAGTAGTGTTCAAATTTCCCTGATTGTATCATAATTTTTTCTAGCTTGTTTGAATCCGATTCAATATAGGATGCACACGGTTGATACGCTTCTTAAGTCTCCTTATAGGATTCCCTTAAATTTGTCTCTTGCTTTATTTTAAATTGCAACTTATTTGTTAAAAAGTAAGTACAGTGGTACCTTGGTTTTCCAACATAATCTGTTCCAGAAGACCATTCGAGTTCTAAAATGTTCGAAAACTGAGGCACGGTTTCCCATAGGAAATAATGCAAAATGGATTAATCCGTTCCAGACCTTTAAAAATCAACCCCTAAAACAGCAATTTAGCATGAATTTTACTATCTAATGAGACCATAGATACATAAAATAATACACTATAAAAGCAATAAACACAATATACTGTACTGTAAAAGCAATAATAAATAAACAATGTAAAAACAGTACTATAGATGACGAAAATGAAAATGTAATTTTTTCTTACCTGCAATGATGATAGTCATGGTTTGGATGGGGGAGTCCCCTTCAATAATCACAATAGGTGACTGTTATTCAGGTGTTCTGTAGCCCTCTTCCATAATCACTGTAGGTAACTCCTCTCCTGTCATTCCTTCCCTTGATTTTTTTACACCACTGACACCTGGTTTAGACTCACTAGACTTTTCCTCACTAAAAATGTTTCAATTGACATTTACTTTTTCCGATGTTTTAAAATTTGTCTAAAGTGAGACATAGCATCATCATTGAAAGTGTTAGTGGCATGACTTACAGCAGCTTTATCAGGGTGATAGTTTTCAACAAAAATTTGCACTTTAACCCATTTTACACACATTTCTTTGATCAGTGCAGTAGAAACACTTTCTCTTCCCTCCTTCTCTGCAGACAGTTCCTCAGTTGCCGCCTGTTGCTGCTCCGTCAGAATGTTCTGAAGTTCTTCTGTGGTGAGTTCAGTCCTGTGGTCCTCCACTAACTCCTTCACATCATCACTGCTCACTTCCAAGCCCATGGACTTTCCCAGAAGCATCCTCTTCAACATCCTCAAATACATCTTCAGGGACAGCATCTGGCCACAATTTCTCCCATGCTGACGTCATTGTTCTGTGAGACCCATCCCTCCATGCTTTGTCTATGAGATGTAAGCAATGTAGGGTATTGAAATGATTCTTCCAGAACTCTCTGAAGGTTAGCTCTGTGTCCGAGGTCACCTCAAAGCACCTTTGGAACAGTGCTTCTGTGTAAAACTTCTTAAAATTAGATATGACCTGCTGGTCCATGGGTTGGATGAGAGGAGTCATGTTGGGGGGCAAAAACCTTACATTGATAAAACTGAACTCTTCCATCAACTTGTCCTCCAAGCCTGAGGGATGAGCTGGAGAATTATCCATAATGGTCAGGCACTTCGTTGGAAGATTTTTGTCTTGGAGGTATTCTTTTACACTTGGCCCGAACACTTCATGAACCCACTCAATAAAAAATTGCCTTGTGCTCGCTTCGGCAGCACATATACTAAAAAAATTGCCTGGTTACCCACATCACATGCAATTTGCTTTTTATGACATTGTTTTTCTTAAATACCCTGGGGTTCTCAGAATGGTAGACTAGCAAAGGTTTCAACTTAAAATCCCCACTTGCATTCCCACAAAACGAAAGGGTTAGCCTGTCTTTCATGGGCTTGTGTCCTGGCGATGATTTCTCCTCCTTTGTTATGTAGGTCCTCTTTGGCATTTTCTTCCAAAAGAGGCCTGTCTCATCACAGTTGAAGACTTGTTGGGGAAGGAAACCCTCTGCCTCTACATAATCTTTAAATTCCAAAACAAACTGGTCGGCATCTTTGTTGGCACTGGCAACTTCCCCATATCTCACCACATTGTGTATGCCATTTCTCCTCTTAAACTTTTCGAACCACCCTCTACTTGCCTTGAAAATATTGCTCTCAGCACTTCTTCCAGGGGTGTTTTTGATGAGGTCAGCATGCAAATGTGAAGCTTTTTCACAAATTATGCTCTCAGAAATGCTGTCACCGGCCAACTGTTTTTCATTTATCCATATGAAAAGCAATTTTTCCACTCCTTCAATTATCTGTGTTCTTTGTCTTGTGCTTTAACACCTCTTGCAACATTGGCTCCTTTAATGGCTTCTTTATTTTTTAAGATGGTACAAATTGCAGATTTGGCAATACCAAACTGCATTGCCAGATCACATACACGGACACCACTTTCATGTTTGGAAATAATTTCCTTCTTCACCTCTATTGTTGGTCTGTTAATGATTCTCTTGGCTTTGCAGCTTTTATCCATTTCTCACAGCAAGGGGTGATTGGCAGAGGGCTCCTGAGATGACATGAACACAGATTGATTGCGCATAGTCACAAAGACAAATTGGTTGCAAGAGGGCTACTTAGATTAGATGAACACAGAATGACGCACTGGGTTCCACACAGTCACAAAAACAAATTGGTTGCAAGAGTGCTCCTGAGATGAGATGAGCATAGATTGATTGCACAGTCACCTGTAGGGAGCTGGAGCATTAAGGGTTAAGAAAATGTAACTTTAAGCAGAGTTTGGGAGGATCACTAAGGAGAACTCCGATAAGCATAAAGAACAGACACCAGCTGTTCTGGGGATGAGGAATTATCAAAAAGGTAAAGACAGTCAGGGTGAAACTTTGAGAAAACATAACTAATCTGTACTTGCTGCCTCAGCCGCTTTATGTAACTTTCTTGTTTCTGTGTGTATAAAAGAATGCTGAAAAATAAAGCAGGGGCTGCAGTCTAATTAGAACTGCTCGCCCTCCCGATCCCATCTTTGTCTCTTGTCTATTTTTTTTTCTCAATCCTCACTCCCCACTTCAGGAACCATTCATCTCGTCGGCAGGCTCCGACAAGTGGCACCCAAACAGAGACCTGAATACTGGGGAATCAGTGAAGGACTCCGCTTGCAAATGAGACGCGTCGAATAAGGTTAGTGAAAGCGGTGAGATACCATTGTCGGGAGTAAAATAAAATGGGACAGGGGAACAGTAAAAGGCTGTTTACCCACATATTAAGGAGCATGCTAAAAACTAGAGGAATTAAAACCAGTGAAGCACAGTTGCTTCGATTCTTAGAGTTTGTAATACAAATATGTCCCTGGTTCCCAGAAGAAGGGACTTTAGACTTAGAAACTTGGGAAAAGGTAAGAGAGAATTTGCAGGGGTATTATGATGCTCATGGACCCTCTAAAGTACCAGTAGATACTTTTTCCTTATGGAATTTAGTTAGGGATGTGATCGATCCTAGACATGAAGGAATCAGACCAACCCAAACTGGATCCCCCTTGGAAACAGAAGTGCAAAGATTACAAGCTGCACTCACTTCCCTCTCTGTTCAAATGCAATTAGTTCAGGCTCGACAGACTGGGCCTTTATTAGAATCTCAATCAAAATGGAAGCCTAGATTACAACTAAGTTCTCCTCCAAGTGTCATTGCAGGGCTGGATCCACAGCCTGAGGCCCCTGTTGTAGCCCCTGTGACAATCAGACAATTACCAGGGTAAAAGATCAAAGGCCCCCCCCTAAAAGATTTTACAAGCTGCTAGTACAGGAGCAACTTGAAAAAGGACATATTGCTCCCTCTAATTCTCCCTGGAATTCTCCCATATTTGTTATTAAGAAAAAATCTGGTAAGTAGAGATTATTACAAGATTTACAAAAAGTGAATAAAACCATGAAATTAATGGGAGCCTTACAGACAGTCTTGCCCTGTCCTGCAGCCACACCAAAACACACATATAAAATTGTTTTGGACTTAAAAGATTGTTTTTATACTATACCTTTAAATCCTGATGACTGCCCTAGATTTGCTTTCAGTGTTCCTTCCGTTAATTTACAAGAACCTTTTAAGAGATATCATTGGCTAGTGCTACCTCAGGGAATGGCTAATGGCCCTACATTGTGTCAAAAATTTGTATCAGCTGCAATAAAACCTACCCGAAGGACATTTCCAGATATTTACATCATCCACTACACGGATGACATACTTCTTGCCCACTCTTGTGAACCAAAGTGGCTTGCTGCTTTTGCTCATTTACAGAAAAAACTCCTCAATTATGGGCTGGTTATAGCTCCAGAAAAAATTCAGCAAGTGCCTCCTTACTCTTATCTGGGATATTGTTTAATGCCTCAGGCCATTGTGCCTCAAAAAATACAAATCCGGCGAGATTGTTTAAAAACATTAAATGATTTCCAAAAGCTACTGGGAGACATTAATTGGATTAGACCTCAGTTGCGGTTGACAACCGGTGAATTACAACCTTTGTTTAAAATATTACGTGGGGAAGCTGATCCTACTTCTCCCCGCGAGATAACACGGGGAAGAGGCTTTGCTTGTATTTCTCCAGGTCCGGAAGAAAAACCTTTGTGAATTCCTGGTCGGTGTTAAACCATACCATGAGCGACAGCCCACAGAAGAGAAGACATCTATAGATACCCATCCACGCCCCTAGGGTGTGGAAAAGCTCTCACTTTCCGCAGCTGCAGAAGGACTTTCCACTTTAGACCCTGTTAAATGGATAAAGACTTTGGGTAGAGGGTTTGCTGGGGATATTGCTATTCTGTTTATTGTTCTGTTTGTTTTACATAGTCCTCAGATGTGGACAAATAGCCCTCCAACGGGCTGTAAATGAAACAACTGCACGTTCTGTGTTTCTCATGCTTCAAAAACAAAAAAGGGGGAGATGTAGTCACACAACAGCCTAGCCGACTGTCCCCCCATGTCTTTCCTTAAGGAAAGAAGAGTCTGTAAGACTGTGCCTTTCTGCGACTCTGTTCCATTCTTGTGTTTACACCTCATGTCCCTCTGTCCGGTCCCCAAAAGATGGTTTGCAGCCAAAGACGGGTAAGATATCTCATGGGAGATACAACCTAAGCCAGGCGGAACCGAGTGGGGACCCCCAATGAGCTGCCTTAGAAGATCCAAAAAGGAGCTTTTCCTCCCCTTCCCCCTGCCTGGCAAAAGCCATTGCTGTCTCTGGCTTTCCTCTCTCACCTGATTGTGAGAGAAGTCATGAGGGCAATGAAGATCAGTTCTCTCCACTTATCTCAACAGAACTGTTACAATATGAGTGACTTGACCCTGAGAAGGTAAGACATCATGGGACTTTATGCTTCGGCTGTTAACAGACAAAGGGTGATTGGAATAAACATTTTTCTGCTATGAGGTATGAGTCTCACAGACCGTGTAAGAAAAAATGTTACTCTTGATCTTATCCAGTTTCATAAAGAGGTCTTGACACTGCAAGAGGCCTCTCCTTTAAATACTGATATAGCTGATACTCTCAACAAACTTGTCTCTAGCTTTCACAATGTATTTCCATCATACTCTTCAATGCTTCAAATTATGCCCCCCTCCCCTTGTAATTCCGCTTGTTGTGATCCTCCTGATACTATGTTTCCTCCCCTGCATCACAAAAGCTGTGATGGGGACAGTCACAGATATTTATGGAGAAATTCACAAAATAAGGCTCCACATGGCTAATAAACCAAAAGCCACTGCCCCTGTCTAACCCCGAAGGAGATCGGTAGCCAATGACGGGTAATGATCAGTGGATGTCTTACAACCTAAGACAGGAGTCCATCGCTTTGATGATCGATATCCAATGATGGGTAAGTGAGAATGTCTGTACTGACTACCTAAGCCAGACACGATCTCAAAAAAATAAAAAAGGGGGATATGTAGGGAGCTGGAGCATTAAGGGTTAAGAAAATGTAACTTCAAGCAGAGGTTGGGAGGATCGCTAAGGGGAACTCCGATAAGCATAAAGAACAAACAGACACCTGCTACCCTGGGAATGGGAAAATATCTAAAGGTCTAAGAACAGTCAGGGTCAAACTTTGAGAAAACATAACTAATCTGTACTTGCTGCCTCAGCCGCTTTATGTAACCTTCTTGTTTCTATCTGTATAAAAGAATGCTGTAAAATAAAGCAGGGGCTGCAGTCTAATTAGACCTGCTCGCCCTCCTGATCCCATCTTTGTCTCTTGTCTATTTTTTTCTCAATCCTCACTCCCCACTTCAGGAACCATTCATCTCATCGGCAGGCTCCGACAGTCACCCAATAATCCCAAATATCACCTCCATGTTGTGCGGGTGCTCAGGACTCAATAGCCAAACAACAGCTAGGCCTTAGGATCTTGCGCTCAGCGGAAGCTGCATGACATGTTCGACTTCTGAGGTGTGTTCGAAAACCAAAGCGTTTACTTCTGGGTTTACAACGTTTGTAAACCGAAATGTTTATCAGTGGAGACGTTAAAAAACCGAGGTACTACTGTAGGTATTGGGGTGAAATGATCAATCTGGTGTTGCTCATATTGTGTTGGATGTTCAACTCATGCCAGTTGAACATCCAGATGGAGTTGTTCAGGAAACAATTGGCATTGTGGATCAGAAGTTTAGGTCAAAGCAAATTATTTTGATTTGGTAATTATTTGAGGAGAGATTTATATTAAAGCCATAACAGCAGATGAGATCACCTACTGAGAGGCCACAGGGCAAGAAGAGGACTAGATCAAGAGCTGAACTGGGGGGAGGGCAGTTAGAACAAGGAGGGCTAGAACAGACCAAGAAAGAGAAACTGTTGCTTCAGGAAACTGTTGTCAACAGTGCTAGTGTCTGAACCAGGACTAAGGAATACCAATGATAAATGAACTCAAGTATGTGGTTATCCTGAGAGTTTGGGGAGGAAGTAGAGGGATAGCACCCAATTTGAGGGAATTCTGTCTTGTTCTGCTTTAAAATACTGGAACTCTGAGGTTGTCTTATTGATCCCAAGAGAAACAAACAGCAGGAAAGGCAAGACTTGTGGTCTCTCCCTGGAGAGAGGAATGACTCGTTGAAGGAAAAGGGTCTAGAAGGTTATGATTAACCATAAAAGCAGACACATGTAGAGTAGTCAGCCTTGGGAAGATGACAGGGCTTCTATCCTCTGAGAGAGGAGGGAAGGGAGACAGGATAAAAAAGATATAAAGAAATTTGGGGTTGTGAGGAAAGAAGTTGAGGAAGATGAGGGGTCTTCTGAAAGACAAAGAGAGTCTAGGAAAGTGAGGGTAAGGATGGGGACATGAAGAACAATAACTCTTCTTTATTGCTCCTAACCCAGTTTTCTACTCATAACCTTATAATTAATACCAACCTAAAGGATGAAGAAGTAGGGAGTTAGTAATTGTCCAAATATTGAACTTAAAAAACTACCTCATGGCATTTTATTCAACTTCTCTTGCCTCCGAGCTAAAGCTGAGGCAAATTAAGTTTGAGTAATCGTCCTAGCCCTTCTAAAACTTTGAACCCTCCAAAAAGTGATCTTCTTGACTGATTCTGGCAAATTTTGAAACATGGAGCAGATATTGCCATTTGAACACCCTCTACTAGAGAGAAGAAGACTACTGTTATGTACTAAATATGCCTGACCCCAGTATCTCAGAATGTGACTATATTTGGAGATGGGACCTTTAAAGAGGTAATTAAGGTGAAAGAAGATCATAAGGGTAGGCCCTAATCTAATATGACTGGTGTCTTATAAAAAGAGGAAAGTAGACTTATATAGAGGAAAGACCACATGAAAGCACATGGAGAAGACAGTCATCCACAAGATAAGCAGAGAGAGGCCTTCAGAAGAAACCAACCCTGCTGATGCATTGACTTTGGACTTCTAGTTTCCAGAATTGTGAGAAAATTAATTTCTGTTGTTTAAGCCATCCCGTTTGTGGTACTTTGTCATGGCAGCCCTGGCTTTCACAAGCTATTCTTGTTAAAGTCATTTGCATGCTTTAGATAGACATCAGAATATGGTCCCCCCCAGTAATGACCACAGCTAAAAAGCAGAAATAATCATGGCCTCAGGTACCACTCCAGTGGAGAGCACAAAATTGTCCCTTTAGGCTGAATAAGTGCCCTCTCTTGAGCCAGTACTGCTGTCTCTGGAGAAGTCATCAGAGCAAAATATCCTTCTAGACAGTGTGCATTTAATAAAGCCTAATACAGAGTGGAAAAAAAAACACCTGAAAGTAAATTGATGTGCTGTTAGAAAGCAAAAACTGGAATTTAGAGAGCCAATAAATAAAAAGTAATTTCATGCAATGTTTTTTTTAACATACCAAATTATGATTCGATTCTTTCAAATTCACCAGATGATTATCAAGCATCTCAGAGCATTGCTTATCTCTCACATGCAACATCTAGCCATACTACTTTTTATTTTCTTCCTTTGTACTGCTAATTTTTAAAATTATTATTATTATTAAAGTATAGTTAACATACACTGTTATATAAATGGGAACCCTCATACAGTGTTGGTGGGAATGTAAATTGGTGCAGCCACTATGGAAAACAGAATGGAGGTCCCTCAAAAAATTAAAAATGGAACTACTTTATGACCCACCAATTCCACTTCTTGGCATTAATCCAAAGAAAAATTAAAACACTAACTCAAAAAGATATATATACTGCTAATTCTTTATTCCCCATTTTTTTCTTTTTATTATGGAAATTTTGAAACACACACAGAAGGAAGGGGCATATCTGGTTTGATCTACACCCACTACACTTTCCACCATCCCCACTCTGCACTGATTTATTGTGAAGCAAACCTCAGACATACTGCACGAACATATTTATAATGTTAAATATATCTTGCAAGAATAGCTCATTTCTAGTAATAGTTATATTTCCAAAGAAACAGTGACAAAGGGTACAAATATATTGACAAAATAACCTTAGAAAATATTTCATAATGTCAAATCAAAAAGACCAGAATTACGTGGTTAAGCTATTTGTAATTCTCAAACATGTTTATGATTAAATTACAAATGCAACAACTAGTAAGAATGCTATTTTTTAAAATTAGTTTCAGATGTACAAAACAATGTACTAGTTAAACATTTCACCCCTCACAAAGTGATAACCCCCACAATCTATTGCCCCTCTGACATTGTATACTATTAAAATTCCATTGTCTCTATTCCCTATGCTGTACTCCATATCCCGTGACTATGTATATATTAAATTATACTTGACATACAATATTATTTAGCTTCAGCTTCAGGTGTACAGTGCAGTCAGTGCTCAAGCATCTACACTGTTCGTGAAGTGGTCTCCTTAATAAGACATGTGCCCTCTGACACCCTACAAAATCTTTACATTATTGATTATATTCCCCAAACTGTCTTTCATATCCCTGTGGCAATATTGTGGTTACCAATTTGTGCTTTCTAAACCCCTCCCCTTCTTCATCCCCACCTCCCAAGAATACTATTAAATGATGTATATATTATTTTATTTATCTTGTGTTTCATTTAGAAGAAAAATTTCCACAAGGAATATACCAATTTGGCATTTCTAATTCTAAAAGATGACACTAAACAGAGAAATTCCACCAGTGAGAACTGTTCTCTCATCATATTCTGTTTGGCAGCATTTGTCCTCATTGTATTTTTCATCTGAGTTTGTTTAGCAACCATCTTCCCACCTGATTTGCAAAGGTTTGTGGTGAGTTGTCAATTTTTATTGTTTAGAAAGATGTCTTCCAAGGGTATTGAAGTCCTTTCTATAGCTTTCTTGTACACAAATAATGTCCATGGAAAAGTCTAGCCCTCTGCTTTGCTGTCACTGAGTTGGTTCGGGGACCAGGGTCATGCTTCCCAGTATTCCACTACTGCAGTGGCCCATGGCTTTTCCAAGGAAGGGTTTGAACTCAGCCCAAGACCAAGCATGAACCGCCCTGCCCTCACCCCACCCTACTGCACTCTGAACTTTGCCCCACACTGCCCTCAGCTCTGGGAAGAAGGTGGCCTGTACTGCTAATTCTTAAGGTTCACAAGTTCCCCCGTTTAATTTCCTTATTCTCCTCAGACTACATTTTATTTTTAAAAGATCATTTGATAAAGAGTGAAAACAAGATAAGGGAAAGCATCTAGAAAATTGCTCTGGACACATACACTGTTATGGTAGAGGTGGGGGATTATATACACTTATCATTTTTGTAATTTAAAAGGATCTGAATCAGAAAAATGAATTTGCCAAACTGCAGGGGCAAGGATTGGGGTTAGTCAAACAGAAAAGAAATGACTCGATTCTGGTAACTTTTGTTGTTTCTCTTAAATAAAACTTGCCCTCTGGTCAATAGACATATTCCAGGTTAATGACAAGATTAATAACAAGATTGCAGCAGGATCTTTAGGGCTCCCCATTGGGCATGCAATCAAATGTTTAATATGCCTGATTAATTCACTTTGGTAGCTGCTGATCTCCCTAGGAGAAAGCAAGGACTTTTTGGTCAGACAAAGCTCTAGTGAAGATCTGTGCCACCAGAGAGATTTAAGTATTTTATTGACTGCTGAGGCTCAGATTAGTTTCCTGCTAGATAGAGAAAGAATATTTTCTCTCTCTCTCTCTCTCTCTCTCTCTCTCTCTCTCTCTCTCTCTCTCTCTCTTTGTCTCTCTGTCTCTCTCTCCTCATACATTTTCTATCTACTCTGTAGTTAACATGTTCTGTATTACTTTGCAACTTGTTCTTTTATACTTGTCCCATGTTGAAGGTTCTAGCCAGTAACCACTCTAGAATGCCAGAAATAGCAAGTTCTTTTATTGTTAAATTAACCATACACATGCATATATATCCACTGGACTCTATTTATTTCAACTACTTCAAAATTTAGAATTAAAGCAGCTTAAATACTGTGGGTACAACAGTAATGCTCTTGGGGTACAGAGGAAAGAACTGTAGTTTTCTTTCTCTTGGTTGGGAAAGCACCAGGAGAGCAGGTTAGTCTTCCAGGTAAGAATCTGAAAGCAGAGGACCCTGGAAAGGTTTGGTCTCAGAAAGCTGGGGCCATATGTGGAAAGATACACATTAGTCCAGCATGAATATACCATGTCTTCCTGACTCCCAAGAGGCAGAGCAGTTGCCGAATGGGTCAACCTAGCCTACCTTACTAGGGGTTAGCTGTAGGAAGACCAAGTTGCAGATAGACCTTCACCAATATCCTAGCAGAGAACTGGCTCCCTGTTTGCTCCATCAGCAGCAGCACACACAGGGGTAAGTCACTTTGCCTGCCATCACCTGCAGGATTGCCACTCCTTAGGGGACACCAAATTCAGATCTGAGCCCCAGTCAGTCAAGTAAGAAAAATAACATCTAAAGGAACTAGCATCCAGAAGTGAAAATTAGTCAGGTAAAAAAACAAAAAACAAATGCTCTGTGCATGTGTTATTATTAGATCAAGAATTACTAATGTAGTGCATTTACACCTCACAGTTAAAGGGACCTTCAGGAAAAAAATCTTTTGGTGAGAAAGTACTGGTTTGAATATGTTGTTTTATCATGAAGATATTTTTATATTTAGTGATATTTCAATGATGAAAGTATAGTATTTCTTTTAAAAGGGGCAATTATATTAGTTTTGAATTAATAAGCAGAGATCATCCAAATGTAGTCATAATATCATTAACAATAAGTGCTTGCATATTTCTCAGAAAAGAAAATTATGTCTGATTAGTTGTTAAGCGTACCAGCAAACACATAGTGACTAACATTTCAGTTACTAAAGAAAAGATTCACAATTTGAAGTTGAACATTAAACAAACAAACAAACAAAAACAAACAAAAAACACCTGAAGGATATGATATAGAAAATTCGTATTGCTTCTCTAGAAAGCAAGTTTTCACTGATAACGCAAAGAACTCCAGGATGATTTCTTCATCTAATAATAAGACTTCCATGACTCACCAGTGACAATATCTCTTTCAGGTAAAAAATAATGCAGAAAAGTGTTTCCTTGATTGAAAACAGAGTGAACATGGACATATTCCACTATATGTAATATGTAATATGTATGTATATAATATGTATACCAAAACTATATCTATCTCTCAGATAGATAGATAAATAGATATAACTTTATTGCTTTGTGTGTCATGATAATAACAATAAAACCCGAACAATTCAAAATCACTTCAACTTAACTTTTTCCTCCACCTTGTAGTAATGTATCTTAATTGCTTGGATGCTAACATCTTTTATAAAGTCTTGCAATCTCAACAGGCATTCTATCTTGCAATTACAAAACCACTAATTAGAATGACGTCATAAAAATGGCAGCATGAGGTGAGCCTCTTGAAATCTCCCCTGGAATTTACAACAAATTGAACAGCTAAAATTCCACAAAGGCCTATCTGTGCAGCAGACAGACAAGACTAAGAGACACAGAATTAAATCATCTAAAGGTGGGCAAATTGGGTGAGTGGAGGTGGAGGGAAGGGGGAAGTGCAGAGACAAAGTCCGTGTCTTGGCCCGCAGAGTGCAGTCAAAGCTCGGAGCTCACTGCATTCCGAAACTATAGCAGCAGGGGGAGAGGAAAGAATTTGGACTGCTAGCACTCCCCTTATGGTCCACAATCCCACCTGAAGGATCAGCATATAAACGGCTAAATCCAACACTCACTGCTGAGAGCAAAGACTGAGGGAAGAAGGGTGAAAACAGTGGTTTAAACCCTCACTGCCAAGCAGAAGATGGAAGGCATAGGTACAGAGTGTAGCCACCCCCTCCCCATCCTCCCAGAGCTCAGCACACCCTACTCACCAGTGCTAGAAGCAGAATGGGAGCAGTGTCAGATCAAAAGAACAGAATATTTGCACTTCTAAGAACTGCAACCTGCAGCCATGGATTCACAGACCAACTAGTTCTGGCGAAGGGGAGGGAGCCTTGGGTGCAGGACTGGCTGTGCTGGTGGTCACCACCATTGCTCAGAGCCACCTCTCACAACCCACCCCACCCCTGTCCCCACCTATCTGGGCAGATCACTGCAGGTGTACACAGAGCTGCTGAAACAGAAACACACAGGCTTTGAAACTGGTGCAGGAATAGCTTTGGAACTTCAGAACCTCTCCACATCCCTCCACAGAGGCGTTGCCCTATGACCCAGGTGACCTTTTCACAGAGGAGATGCCTGCCATCTAGGGAATCCCCCCATAGTGTGAGAAGCCAGAACAGTGCAGAGAAAATATAACACTACAGTATGAGAGAGAATAAAAGGCTGCAGTCAGAGACAAAATAAAACACTCTACCAACACCTACTGGAAAATAAAAGAAAGACCTCTTCCTATCAACCTATTGCAGAACCCACTCCTGTACATGCCTAGGAAACGAAATAATAATTCATTAATTGCCAAGAATAACAGAAAATGAACTTAATGACATGGAAATACATGACTTAAATGACAGAATTCAAGATTGCAGTTCTGAAAAAAACTCAACAAAATGAAAGAAAACACAGACAGGCAGTTTAATGAACTCAGAAAAACAATCAAAGAACAAAATGAACGTCTTACCAAAGAGATTGAAATTTCAAAAAAAGAGAACCAAATAGAATTTCTAGAGATTGAGAACTCAATAAAAGAAATAAAGAATGAACTAGCCAGCTTAGGTAACAGAGTTGACCAGATGGAGGAAAGAATCAGTGACATTGAAGACAGACATCTGGAAATGAAACAGACGGAAGAAGAGAGAGATTTGAGAGTTAAGGGAACAAGAACTTTCTGACACCATCAGAAAGAGCAATATAAGAATAATGAGAATACTTACCTGGCAGGGGAGATCCCATGATCACGAAGGTGGTTTTCCCAGGGCGAGGCTTATCCATTGCACTCCGGATGTGCTGACCCCTGCGATTTCCCCAAATGTGAGAAACAGAAACTCATAGACACAGACAATGGTTTGGTGGTTACCAGAGGGTAAGGGGGGTGGGGGGTGGGAGATGAGGGTGAGGGGGATCAAATATATGGTGGTGGAAGGGGGGCTGACTCTGGGTGGTGAACGCGCGGTGGGATTTGTGGATGATGTGGTGCAGAATTGTACACTTGAAGTCTGTGTAATTTTACTAACAATTGTCACCCCAATAAATTTAATTAAAAAAAAAAGAATAATGAGAATATGAGAAGGAGAAGAAAGGGAGAGGGGAACAGAGTATATTCAAATAAATAGTCGATTAGAATGTGCCAAAGTTGTGAAAAAACTGGATCCTCGAATCCAAGATGCAAATAGAACACCTAATTACCTCAATCCAAAAAGGCCTTCTCCAAGGCATATTGTATTGAAGCCGTCAAAAATCAACGACAAAGAAAGAATCCTCAAGGCAGTCAGGGAAAAGAAGATGGTAACCTACAAAGTAAAGCCCATTAGATTATCATCAGATTTTTCAGCAGAAACTCTACAAGCCAGGAGAGAGTAGAATCAAATACCCAAACTATTGAAAGAGAGAAATTATGAGCCAAGAATAATATATCCAGCAAAGATATCCTTTAGATATGAAGGGAGAATAAAGACCTTTCCAGATATAGAGAAGGTGAGGGAATTTTCTAACACACAAAGAAGACATAACAGTCATCAAAGTTTATGTCCCCAATCGGAGCACTGAAATATACCAAGCAACTACTAACAGAACTAAAGGGAGGAATTGATCAAAGCACAATTATAGTAGGGGACCTAAATACATCATTGACAGCTATGGATAGATCATCCAAACAGAAAATAAATAAAGAAATAGCAGCCCTAAATTACACATTAGATGAAATGGAGGTAATTGACATTTATAGAGCACTTTATCCTGGGACATCAGACTATACATTCTTTTCTTGTGCACATGGAACATTCTCAAGAATAGACCGTATACTGGGACATTAAACTAGCCTCAGCAAATTTAAGAAGATTGAAATTATGCCAAGCATATTCTCTGATCCCAAGGCTTTGAAATTGGATATCAACTGCAAAAAGTAAGCAGGAGAAACCACAAATATGTGGAGATTAAACAAAATACTTTTAAAGAATGACAGGGTCAAGGAAGAAGTAAGAGGAGAGATCAAAATACACATAGAAACAAATGACAATGAAAATACATCTTACCAAAATTTTTGGATGCAGCAAAAGCAGTTTTAAGAGGGAAATTTATATCATTACAGGCCTATCTCAACAAATGAGAAAATTCGGTGATAAATAACCCCACATTACACTTTAAAGAACTAGAAAGAGAACAAATGAAACCCAAAGTCAACAGAAGGAAGGACATAATAAAAATCAGAGCAGACCTAAATGAAATAGAGAACAAAAAGACAATAGAAAAAAATTAATGCAACAAAGAGCTGGTTCTTTGAAAAGTCTAATAAAATCGACAAACCCTTGGCTAGACTCACTAAGATAAAAAGAGAAATGCACAAATAAGCAAAATCAGAAAAGAAAGAGGGGATGCCACAGAAATACAAAGGATCATCCAAGAATACTATGAAAGACTATATGCCACCAAATTCAATAACCTAGAAGAAATGGACATGTTCTTAGAAACATATAGCCTTCCTAGGCTGAATCAGGAATAACTTGAAAATATAAGTAAACCAATCACAGTAAGGAAATTGAATCAGTCATTTTCATTTGAAACCATCTCAAAAGCAAAAGTCCGGGACCAGTTGACTTCACTAGTGAATATTACCAAACATTCAAAGAGGATATATACCTGTCCTACTCAAACTCTTCCAAAAAATTGAAGAAGAGACAATAGTCCTTAATTCATTTTATGAGGCCAGTATTACCCTGATGCTAACACCTGGTAAGGATAACACAAAAAAAGAAAATTACAGACTAATATCTCCGATGAATAGAGATGCAAAAGTCCTAAACAAAATTGTAGCCAATCGAATGTACCAATGCATTGAAAAGATTATATATCACGACCAAGTGGGGCTCATCCTAGGGACACAAGGATGGTTCAACGTATGCAAATCGATCAATGTGATACACCATATAAACAAAAAAAAAGGACGAAAAATCATAGGATTTTATCAATAGATATAGAAAGTGCCTTTGACAAGATGCAAAATTCATTTATGATTAAAATACTTAATAAAATGGATATAAAAGGAAAATACCTGAATATAATAAAGGCCATATATGCCAAATCCTCAGCTGTTATCATAATTAATGGTGAAGAACTGAAGCCCATTACTGTATGTTCAGGAACACGACAGGGCTGTCCCCTATCACCTCTGCTTTTCAACATGGTATTGGAAGTCCTAGCCAGAGCAATCAGGCAAGAGAAAGAAATAAAAAGCATCCAAATTGGGAATGAGGAAGTTAAATTGTCACTTTTTGCAGATGACCTGATGTTATATATAAAAAAACCTAAAGACTCCACCAAAAAGCTATTAGAGGGGCCAGCCCGGTGGCTCAGGCAGTTGGAGCTTCGTGCTCCTAGTGCTGAAGGCTGCTGGTTCAATTCCCACATGGGCCAATGGGCTCTCAACCACAAGGTTGCCCATTTGACTCCCTTCAAGGGATGATGGGCTGCCCCCCCTGCAACTAACAGTAACGACTGGACCTGGAGCTGAGCGGTGCCCTCTACAACTAAGATTGAAAGGACAACAACTTGACTTGGAAAAAGTCCTGTAAGTACACACGGTTCCCCAGTAAAGTCGTGCTCCTCTTCCCCAATAAAATCTTTAAAAAAGCTATTGGAAACAATAAACGAATACAGTAAATTTGCCGGCTACAAAATCAATATACAAAAGTCCATTGCATTCATATATACTGACAATGAAATCTCAGAACAAGAAATAAAAAAAACAACAACAAACAATTCCTTTTGCAATTGCAACAAAAAGAATAAAATACCTAGGAATAAACTTAAAGGATGTGAGACCTGTACACTGAAAACTACAAGACATGTTCAAAAGAAATTGAAGAAGACACAAAGAAATGGAAAGACATTCCATGGTCATGGATTGGAAGTATCAACATAGTTAAAATGGCTATATTACCCAAAGCAATATACAGATTTAATGCAATTCCCATCAAAATCCCAATGGCATTTTTAAAAGAAATAGAACAAAAAATCATCAGATTTGTCTGGAACCAGAAAAGACCCCGAATAGTCAAAGCAATCCTAAGAAAAGAGAACAATGCTAGAAGTATCACACCCCCTGACTTAGACTGTACTACAGGGCAACAATAATCAAAACAGTATGGTGTTGGCAGAAAAACAGACTCACAGACCAATGGAATAGAATTGAGAACGCAGAAATAAACCCACATAAATATGGACACATAATTTTCGACAAAGAAGCCAAAAACACACAATGGGGAAAAGACAGCCTCTTCAATAAATGGTGCTGGGAGAATTGGAAAGCCATGTGCAAAAGATTGAAATTAGACTTCTATCTGTCACTGTGTACCAAAAATTAACTCAAAATGGATCAAAGACCTAAACATAAGCTCTGAAAAAATCAACTGCATAGAAGAAAACATAGGCACTAAACTTGTGGACCCTGGGTTCAAAGAGCATTTTATGAATTTGACCCTAAAGGCAAGGGAAGCAAAAGCTAAAATAAATGAATGGGCTATATGAAACTTAAAAGATTCTGCACAGCAAAAGAAACCATTGACAAAATAAAGAGGCAACCAACTGAATGGGAGAAGATTTTTGCAAGCAACACCTCTGGTAAGTTGCTTATATCCAAAATATATAAGGAAATCATACAACTCAACAATGGAAAAAAAAACACATTAAAAAATGGGGCAAAGGACCTGAATAGACATTTCTCCAAAGAAGACATACAAATGGCCAATAGACATATGAAAAACTATGTTTATTTTTCAGAAAAAAATCAGAAAAATGAAAATAAACACCACAATGAGATATCACCTCACACCTGTCAGAATGGCCATCATCAACAAGACAAATAGTAACAAGTGTTGGAGAGGCTGTGGAGAAAAAGGAACCCTCATACACTGTTGGTGGGAATGCAGATTGGAGTAGCCACTATGGAAGGCAGGGTGGAGGTTCCTCAAAAAATTACGAATAGAATTACCATATGACCCAGCAATCCCTCTCCTGGGTATCTACCCAAAAAATCAGAAAACATTGATCCGTAAAGATATAGGTGCTCCAATATTCATTGCAGCTTTATTCATGGTGGCCAAGACATGGAAACAACCCAAGTACCCTTCAATAGATGAATGGATAAAGAAGTTGTGGTATATATAAACAATGGAATACTGTTCCACCATAAGAAAAGATGAAATAGTACCATTTGTGACAACATGGATGGATGTTGAGATTATTATGCTGAACGAAATAAGTCAGACAGAAAATATCAAGAATCATATGATTAAACTGACATGTGGTATATAAAACTGAAAACAACTAAACAAGGCAAACATAAAGAAAACTCATAAGACATAGACAATAGTTTAGTGGTCATCAGATGGTAAGGGGGGAAGAGGTGGTAGACGAGGGTAAACAGGGTCAAACATATGGTGATGGAAGAAGAACTGACTGGGTGGTGAACACAAGTGTGATATATAGATGTTGGATTACAGAATTGTACACCTGAAATCTTTGTAGCTTTACTAATAATTGTCACCTAAATAAACATTAATAAAAAAGAAGAAAAAAAAACCCTCCATTAATTAACCTTATTTCATTTGAACTCTACTCAGAATTTTCTAAACTCAGTTTTTGCTCTCTTTTTCACCACCCATGTTGTTTTTGGAATTCTTATTTTTTTTGGAAGATCTTTCAAGTATCCCTGTGAATTTCCCTTCATAGTGCCCTTTTCCCCGAAAACCTGGGACAGCCTGCTGTGTTTGATTCTCAATTTGCCAAGCTATTCGGATTATAATGACTCTTAAGCCAAGCAATTTACTTAGAATTCCTTAAATAATTTAAATATTAATACCAGATTTCTATAAGCATATGATGATGAGAATATCAAAGGAATGACAGAACCATAAAGTGCCTAACTGAAATGAAATAAATAAATCCACGAACTTTTTTACATTCATTTGTTTACTTAAGATTATGGAGGTAGGGCCGGCCCGGTGGCTCAGGCTGTTAGAGCTCCGTGCTCCTAACTCCGAAGGCTGCCGGTTCGATTCCCACATGGGCCAGTGGGCTCTCAACCACAAGGTTGCCAGTTCAATTCCTTGAGTCCCGCAAGGGATGGTGGGCTCTGCCCCCTGTCGGCACCTTGAGCTGAGCTGCCTCCCGGATGGCTCAGTTGTTGGTTGGAGCACAGGCTGTCAACCACAAGGTTGCCAGTTCAATTCCTCGAGTCCTGCAAGGGATGGTGGGCTCTGCCCCCTGCAACTAAAATTGAACACGGCACCTTGAGCTGAGCTGCCGCTGAGCTCCCAGATGGCTCAGTTGGTTGGAGCGTGTCCTCTCAACCACAAGGTTGCCGGTTCGACTCCCACAAGGGATGGTGGGCTGTGCCCCCTGCAACTAGCAACGGCAACTGGACCTGGAGCTGAGCTGCACCCTCCACAACTAAGACTGAAAGAACAACAACTTGAAGCTGAACAGAACCCTCCACAACTGAGATTGAAAGGACAACAATTTGACCATTGTTCCCCAATAAAATCCTGTTCCCCTTCCCCAATAAAAAATCTTAAAAAAAAAAAAAAAGATTATGGAGGTAGTATATGATCACTGTGAAAATTTTGGGAAATTCAAGAGTAAAGAAGAAAATAGAAATCATTTTAACTTCCCCACCCAGGTATAACTTGCTAATACTTTGATTAATTTTTTTTCACTACCACAACCTCTATCCAATATTTTATAGAAAGTTCCATAAGCACAAAAAGACAAATATAAATTATGGAAGCAAAAGGTTTCGAAAGAAGAAAACAAAATTATTTTCAAATAATATGATTTTTGCATAGAAACCCCCCAAACTATAAATTATTAAAAATAGTAGAATTTAGCAAGGTACTTGAAAATAATATTAATATACAAAAGTTGGTTGCATTTCTATATGTCATCAACAAACATCTAAAAACAAAACTAAGACAAACATCACTTACAATAGAGTCAGAGAATGTCACAGTTACGTCTAAGAGTAAATCTAACAAAAATACTCAAGACTGCTACACACACAAAAATTATGATGAAGTTCTAAATAAACAGACACAAAGGTCTGGAAATTAAGTTCTCGAACTTGCCACCATGCACTTACATTGGCAGCACTGTACAAGCGCTTTGTCATATCTCATAACCTTGGCATATCAGTGTCTCTCAGCTGTGTTCATGTCGATGTGTGGCAGTGTCTTACTGAGCAGTGTTGATTATTGTTGTTGTGTGTTTTTTTGTGTTGTCATAAGAATGTGTGAGCTGGAATTAAAGCAATGAAAAAAACATTAAATTTCTTGTTAAACTTGGCAAGAGTGGAAGTGAATTCAGGGATATGTTAGTCCAAGTTGATGGGGATAATACCATGAAGAAAATGGCAGTGTACAAATTGATGAAACATTTTCTTGAGGGGAGAGATTGCATCACTGATGAAGAGAGGTCAGGGCAGCCATTAACAAGCAAAACTGATGAAAACATTGCAAAAATTTGTCAAATTGTGCATAAAAATCGTCAGCTGACTGTGAGAAGCATAACAGACCAAGTCAACATCGATAGAGAAACAGGAAAATCTTAACTGAAAACCTTGCCATGAAAAAGATGTTGCAAAATGGTCCCGAAGGAGCTCACCTATGAACAAAAGCAAAGAGAGGTGAAGTTTGCTAAGACCTTCTGGAGAGGCAAGACAATGTTTTATCACTGGTGATGAAACATGGTGTGCCAATACGACCCTGAAACAAAGCATCAAAGTGCACAATGGAAGTCAGCCAATTCTCCACGACTAAAAAAGTTCCACCAGTCCAAAACAAGAGTCAAAATGATGTTGCTAACTTTTTTGATATCAGAGGGTTTATTCATTATGAATTTGTACCAACTGGAGAAATAATTAACCAAGTTTCTGTTTGGAAGTGCTGAAAAGGCTGCATGAAAAAGTTAGACGACCTGAACTTTTCACCAACAATTAATTCATGGCTCTTGCATCACGACAATGTACCAACTCACTCAACACTGTCTATGAGGGAGTTTTTAGCCAGTAAACAAATAACCCTCCCTACTCACCTGATCTGGCCCCCAGTGACTTCTTTCTTTACTGGAAGATAAAGGAAATATTGAAAGGAAGACATTTGGATGACATTCCGGACATCAAGGATAATACAGTGACAGCTCTGATGCCCATTCCCAAAAAAAAAGTTCCAAAATTGCTTCGAAGGGTGGACTAGGCACTGGCATCCGTGCGTAGCTTCTCAAGGGGAGTACTTCAAAGGTGACCAAAGTGATATTCAGCAATGAGGTATGTAGTACTTTTTCTAGGATGAGTTCACTAACTTAATTGTCATATCTCGTATATCATGTTCGTGGATGGAAAGACAATATTGTGAAGATGTCAGTTTTCCTCAAATTGACTTATAAAACCAAAGAAATTCCAAAAAAATTCCAATAGGGTTTTTTAAATGATATTTGATAAGATGATTAGCCAAGACCCTTTGGAGTTAGAAAAGCACATATAGAGCCTTATTATTAAGGTGTAGAAATTAAGATATTGAGGTATTGACATAGGAATAGACATAAATGATCAATGGAATTCAGAAAGAGACCTATACATATGTATTACTTTGATATATGATAAAGATGTTGTCTTTCAGTGAGAAAAGGAGAGATTATTCAATGAATGAAATGGGTTGTTCATAGGGATAATATATGAAATTGTGTTTCTGTTTCACTCTACATACACAAATCAAATAAAAGAAGACACATGGTCAGTAAACATATAAAGAGATATTAAAAATCACAATGTGAGATACCATTTTATAATATTCAGCTGGCAAAAAATGTTGATGTAAATCTATAGTATCTCTTCTATATTGCTGGTGCCAGTATAAATCGTTATAACCACTAATATTTTCAGTGTTGAGTGTTCCCATACACCAAGACACAGTAATTTCCTAGAGCAATTCTTAAATATGTATGGCTGGAAACACATTAACAAGAATGTAACTCCCAAGAGATTGCATGCATATAACATGATACTATTTTTTAAGTTTAAAATAAACACGTACTTTAAAAGAATATGTATAGATGGACTAAAACTGTACAAAAAGGAAAGCAAGGAGTTTGTGAACACAAGATTCAGGGTGAGGGTTACTGTGGCTGGGGAAGCCAGGGTGATGGGATGGAATGGGATGTGGGCAAGGGGACCACGTTGGTCTCCAGCCTCTATTTCAGGTGGCAAGCGAATATAGTATGAAAACTAATGAAGTAAGCAAATAAATGCAGGCCTTTCATGGACCAATGATTCAGTTGTAATGTAAATTAAGAATTATTATTACTATAATTCTGAGCAGCTTAGGTCAACAGACTTTTTAAATATTTTTTTTTACCAACAAAAGCTTAAATTTGTGGCCCACAGATGGATATTTACTAAACAGGAGTGTGAATTACACCTTAAAGCTTTCTTAACTGAACATATATTCTTGTCCCCTTGCTAATCTCAAAATGTATGTATGTGTGCCTGCATTTAACTGAGTAGGCCAAGTTCATACACAGAAAATTAAATTTTGTTTTAAAATTGAGACTATAAGCTGCAACAGATTTCCATAAGACAGTCAAAATAAGTGTATTTTTATTTTGTTTTATTTTTCCTTTTGGAAACTCTGAAGAGCAATACTGAGCAAAGGAGAGAAGAATGAGAAGCAGGAGGAGGAGAAACAAAAGGTCATCATGTATATAGTATGCCCAAAAAGGGCACACTATTCTGTATGCTTTTTCTGAAACAATATTTTCCTTAGAAAACAGTTAAATTCATCTGGTACTTCTATTTACAGATTATATTACAGCAATCATGCTATTAGAAACATTGTGTTTTTTGATAGAGGTGTTTGACAGTTTTAGGGTAAAAAATTAAGCTGTGATGGTTTAAATATGTCTGACACATGGACTCTGCTTGTATCTTCGATAGGTTTTCTTTGTTTCATCTGTCTACCCATTATTTCACCTCCTTTAATCAAACACCTCCCTTAATACTTTTGCAATATCATCAAGTGAGAAAGTGTCAATATCAGTAAGTTTACCTGTGTTATGAGTTTGTGAAACATTTGGCCTCCAGATCAGGTTTTTCTCATCTGGTATTTATTCTGTCTTAGTGCATTTTGGGTCTTTTTGATACATGTACATCCTTTGAAGTATGCTGGACATTCCTACACAACCTTGTTTTCTTCAGGCTATTCTTCTTCATGTAATCTTTTCTTAAAGTCCAATTTTTATGAATGAATAATTTTTGCTGTTCCCTTCAGGCCACCTAACCATACCTTTCCCTGTCTCCTTTGAATTTTACTTGAAAATAAAATATATTCAAAACAAAAAAATTTTTGGCTTCAATTCTCCCGTTACCTGGGCCACAAGATTTTATAATAGGTAAGTAATTGGAGACTTTTAAGGTAAGGTCAGGTGCTTACTCTTCTATTCTGATTCCTTATCTGCAAGTCTCTTTCTATTTTTCTTTTTATTTTATTTTAGTTTTTTCATTATAAAATATTTTCATCATGTTTAAATATAGTTCAATGAATTATGCTTGGTTATAAGAAAAGTTATCCTGCCTATTCTATTCTGTAACAATATTACATTTAAGATTTTTCCATGATATAGATATTGTGAGATAACAGAAAAGATATATATTTGTCTTTGTGCCAGAGCTCCTAAAACCCTTGTAAATCCTAAGTGATAAGAGCATTAGGAGAATCTTCTGTTCTAATGAGGTTACTGTAGATGGGCTCCTGGATAGGGGCTGCTCACCAGAAAGACCAAGCCATGACTAGAAGCTTGGAATTTTCAGCTCTGTCCCCCACCTTCTCCAGAGAGGGGAAGGGGGCTGAAAATGGACTTAATAACTGATCATTCTTATGTGAAGAAGCTTCCATAAAATCCCAATAGTATGGGGTTCAGAGAGCTTTGAGACTGGCAAACACATCTACACTAGGAGAGTGATGAAACCCAACACCAAAGGGACAGAAATTCCTCTGCTCAGGACTCTTCTAGTCCTCGTCCTGTGTATCTCTTCATCTGGACTCTCATCTGTATCCTTTATCATACCCTTTAATAAAATAGTAAACATAAGTAGTATTTCCCTGAATTCTGAGCTGCTCTAGAAAATTATTCAAACCTGAGGAATGGTTCACGGGACATTCAATCTATAACTTGTTGGTCAGAAGCACAGTTTCGTGAGACTGAGCACTTACCAGTAGAATCTGATGCTATCTCTGGGTATGTAATGTCAGAATTGAATCAAATTGTTGGACACCCTACTGGTGTCTGAGAATTGTTTGTTGTTGAGGGGGAAATCTCCACATATTTGGTAACCAGAAGTGTCAGCTGTGAAGTATTTTGTGTGAGTAGTAGAGCAGACTCACAGGAAAGACAAACATAGGACGAACTGGGGTTTTCCTATTCAGGAGGTGGAAACAGAGTTTTTCCTAAATGAATCAATATATATTCATTTCATTTTCAGAAAATATTAGTAACATAATATTCTCAATGCAAAAGTCAAATTAGAGCTTGTTAATTGAGAAATAAAATCAGATCCATAAAGAATGAAATGGCTTTTATTTAAATTCACTGTAGCATCTAGAAATCCCATCTGAAAACACACAACGACCTGATATTATATAAATAGCTTAAAGAAAAATGGTGCTAAATAGAAAAATTATGGCCTTGTTTTTATATATATGTCTCAGCTTTTATATACATAGTATACATGTATACTTTTGAAAATTAATAGGCAAATATAAGTACAAGACTGGTTAAAGGATCCTTCTACAATTTATTTCTAAACAGCAAATTGATTACTTCATCACAATTTACCAATAAATGTATATGCATATTAATGAAATAATTAATTGGTTGGTTGATTGTAATGTCTGGAAACATATCTCTGAAGTAATGAGCAGAGGTTTTTAAAACTCCTTAAAGACAGATTTCCTCAAAACGTAACAGATTTCAAAATTTGGCACTAGCTTGTCAGTTGTTAATATTAAAAAATGTGCATCAGTAGAACATAGAATTATAAAAATTACTCTAAATAGAATATTATAAATCCACATATGCTTTGATTTAATTTGGAACTAATTTATTGATTACATGATATGAAAGATGAATTTCAAATCATAAATCTTGGCTCAAGCTTTTCAGTATATATTATGTGGACAACTGGAGGATAACTGAGCAATTATTGAATAAGTTTTTCCCCCAAATATATTAAGTCTAACTCCTGAATGTTCTGAGTTTAAATTCCATGCTAAAAGAGTCTAATTCATGCTAAAATTTTAATTTGCTTGAGTATACTGTTATCTAGTCAATGCTTCCTAAACACTCTCAAATTCATTCTTTTCCACTTCCCACTATTTTCTTCCTCCCTGAATTCATTGATTTACATATTAATTCATATATTGATTTATTGTTGATTTCCTCTGTATGCCAAGAACTGTGCCAGATACTAGGAATACAATAAAAAATAAGAAACATTTCTATTTCTGACTATTACAAACTAATTGGCAATAAATTGACTTTCATGCTGTAAAATACCGTATAACAGCAAAATACTGTGTTTCCCCAAAAATAAGACCTAGCCAGACCATCAGCTCTAATGCGTCTTTTGGAGCAAAAACTAATGTAAGACCCGGTCTTATTTTACTATAATATATGACGGGGTCATAATATTAATATAATATAATATAATATAATATAATATAATATAATATAATATAATATAATACCAGGTCTTATATATACCGCAAGAAGCTTCATCAGTGGCTGAACATTATGGGAGCCAGCAGCTTGCAGCAAGTTTTGGAGTATCCTGTCTTTTTGTGGAGCTACCCCAGACCTGGTACTGGTGGCAGCCATTCTTGTTTTGAAGCATGGCCTTTCCCACACACCTCCAGGTCCAGCACAGGCAGTGACCAACTGTGGATCACATTGCAACTCCTACCAGGTAGTTCCCAGCTGGTCACAGCAGTGGCTGAGCTGGACCTGCACAAGATCCTCTTCTAAAGTCCCTAGAATCAACATACTTAGAGGTTGACTTCAAACCTCAGCAGAACACCACCGAATTATTTCCACAAGTGGCACACCCAAAGGCAATCTCAGTAGGCACCAGAGCCTGCTAGGGTGAATCCCGCTCAATGGGGTAAGCCCCTGTACAGCAGACCATTAGCTGTGGATGTGGCCAAATGCACAGCCTATTAGCTTGAGGGTCAATCCCACCCACTGATGTGCCAATAGCAATCAAGGCTCAACTATAACAGGAGGGCACACACAACCCACACAAGGGACACTCCTGGAGCACTGGCACAGGTGACCAGGGAGATTGTGTCACCGGGACTCACAGGATACCTACTACATAACACCACCCAGCAAGACTGGGAGACAAAGCAGATCTACACAATATAGAAAGAAACACAGAGAGGAAACCAAAAAGAGGAAACCAAGAAATACATCCCAAGTGAAATAATAGGAGAAAACTGCAGAAAAGGAATTAAACAAAATGGAGGCAAGCAACCTATCAGAGACAGAGTTCAAAACAATGGTTGTAAGGATGCTCAAGGAATTTAGTGAGAACTTCAACAGGGAGATAGCAAGCATAAAAAAGGACATAGAAAGCATAAAAATGAACCAGTCAGAAGTGAAGAATAACTGAAATGAAGAATGCACTAAAAAGAATCCCCAGCAGACTAGATAAAGCAGAGGATTGGATCAGCAATTTGGAAGACAAAGTAGCAGAAAACACCCAAATGAAAACAGCAAAAATAAAAAATGAAAAAAAATGAGGCGAGTTTAAGAAACTTCTGGGACAGCATCAAGCATAACAACATTCACATTGCAGGAGTACCAGAAGGAGAAGAGAGAAAGCAAGGGATTGAGAACCTATTTGAAGAAATAATGACTGAAAACTTTCCTAACCTGGTGAAGGAAATAGACATATAAGCCCAGGAAGTGCAGAGAGTCCAAAACAAGATGAACCCAAACAGGCCCACACCAAGATACATTATAATTAAAATGGCAAAGGTAAAAGACAAAGAGAGAATCCTAAAAGCAGCAAGAGAACTGCAACTAGTAACTTACGAGGGAACGCTCATAAGCTTGCCAGCTGATCTCTCAACAGAAACTTTGCAGACCAGAAGGGATTGGCATGAAATATTCAAAGCGATGAAAAGCAAGGACCTACAAGCAAAACTACTCTACCCAGCAAAGCTGTCACTTAGAATTGAAGGACAGATAAAGAGCTTCCCAGACAAGGAAAAGCTAAATGAGTTCGTCACCACCAAATCAGTATTACAAAGACTCTTAGGGGGACTTTTTTAAGCTGGGGGGGGAAAAGATAAAAAATATGAATAACAAAATGGCAATCAACAATTACTTTCAATGTAAATAGATGAAATGCACCAATCAAAAACATGGGGTGGCTGAATGGATAAGAAAACAAAATCCTTACATCTGCTGCCTGCAAGAGACTCATTTCAGATTAAAGACACTCACAGACTAAAAGTAAAGGGATGGAAAAAGTTATTTTATGAAAATGAAAACAACAAACAAACAAACAAAAAACTGAGGTAGTAATACTGATACCAGACAAAATAGACTTTAAAACAAAGGTTATAACAAGAGGCAAGAAAGGACCCAGTAATCCCACTTCTAGGTATTTATCTAAAGAAACCCAAAACACTGCTTCAAGGGGATGTGAGCATTCATATGTTCATTACTGTGTTGTTTACCATGGCCAAGATGTGGAGGCAGCCTGGGTGTCCATTGATGGATAGATAGATAAAGAGGAGGTGATATATGTTGTTCGGCCACGGAAAGGAATGGGTTCTTGCCATCTGCGGCGGCATGGATGGACCTGGAGGGTATTGTGCTAAGTGGAGTATGTCAGATAAAGAAAGACAGATGCAATATGATTTCACTTATATGTGAAATTTAAAGAACAAAACAAACAAAACAGAAACAAACTCATAGATACAGAAAACATTTTGATGGTTGCCAGATGGCAGGGGGGTTGGTGGTGTGAGTGAAAAATGGCAAAGGGATTAGAAGTACAAAATGATTGTTACAAAGTAGTCATGGCGATGTAGGGTATAGCATAAGGAATATAGTCAATAGCTATGTATTGACACCATACCTCTGTATGGTGTCAGATGTTACTAGATTTGTTGGGGTGATAGATGGGAGAGGGTTGGGGGACAGGATGAAAAAGGGGACGAGATTAAGAAGTACAAATTGGTAGTTACAAAACAGTCACAGGCATGTAAAGTAAAGCATAGGGAATATTGTCAATAATATGGTAATAAGTAGGTATAGTGCCAGGAGGGTACTAGACTAGTCAGGGGGATCACTGCTTAAATTATATAAATGTCTAACCACTATGCCATATATCTGAAATTAATATAAAGTAATATTGATTTTCAACTGTAATTGAAAAAAGTTTAAAGGGTGTAAAAGGTGAAGGGGAATAACATGTCTAAATTTCCAGGTATAAAACAAATAAGTTATGGGGATGTAATGTACAGCATTGGAAATAGACTCAATAATATTATGATAACATAGTACAGTGTCAGATGGTTGCTGGACTTATAGTGATCACTTCTTTAGGTATATAAATGTTGAATAGTTATTGTGTATCCCTGAAACTAATATAATGTTGTATGTTAGCTATATTTTTAATAAAAATATAAATAAATAAATAAATAAATAAATAAATAAATAAATAAATAATGTGTCCTCCATTATTTATGAATTTGGATAAAATGCAAAGGGGTTTCCTGAAAATTAATTTTCCTGAAAATTAAAATTATGTTAAAAATGTGAGGGTTTTGATTTTAGCAGCTCATTTTATTTCTTAAATTGATGCAGAGGTTTTTTTTTTTGTAATTATAATCAAAGACGTTTAATATATCTTAACTATGTCAAAGATTATTTCAGAAATCCCTGTATGATTGGTGATTTGCAAGGCTATAAGAAACACAGTCTCTATCAGACCTTGAACTGGATTGGGGGAGGGCTACAGAAAATACTCAAACCCAGCAGAGTGTGGCAGGTGATTAAGGAAGTTTCCTTGATGGATGATAGAATGTAATCAGTGAAGATAGGTGGACCATAGGGGTATCTGGTAGCAGGCAAAGGTCAGAGGTCAAGCCAGAAACCTCGGGAGACCCATTGCTGTCTCATTGGTGGAGCCTCAGCCTTTGGGATCAGAACAGAAAAAAACATCAATGATGAAATTGAAAAGGAACCCCAGGAAAGGTCCCTGTGCTGGGTACAAGGATCATACTATTGGATTTGGGGTTCAAGTGAGGGACTTGGTACAAGGACCATTTCTAGGACATCCAGAGAGAAGGTACAGTTGTAGTCATTTATTTCTTAAATTCTACTAAGTAAGAACTGTTTTGAGAGGTTGGAGTAGGGCTGAATTTTCAAGTTCCAGTTTTAAATTCAAGTTATAACATCATTCTAGTTATAAAGTCTGTGGGGAGTGGGGGAATGCAAGTTGCAAATGAAATCTTACTAATCTGGTATACTAATCTCGTAAGAGCAGTGGTGATAAATCAATCAATGATATGAAAGACCTATATGCTGAAAACTATAAGACATTTTTTAAAGAAATTGAAGAAGACACAAAGAAATGGAAAGACATTCCGTGCTCATGGATTGGAAGAATCAACATAGTTAAAATGGCTGTATTACCCAAAGCAATATACAGATTTAATGCAATCCCCATTAAAATTCCAATGACATTTTTTAAAGACAAAGAACAAAAAATCATCAGATTTGTATGGAACCACAAAAGACCCCGAATAGCAAAAGCAATTGTAAGAAAAAAGAACAATGCTGGAGGTATCACACTCCCTGACTTTAGCTTGTACTACAGGGCAACGATAATCCAAACAGTATGTTATTGGCAGAAAAACAGATACACAGACCAATGGAATAGAACTGAGAACTCAGAATAGACCCACAGAAATATGTACAGATAATTTTTGACAAAGAAGCAAAAAACATACAACGGAGAAAAGACAGCCTTTTCTCTAAATGGTGCTGGCAGAATTGGAGAGCCACGTGCAAAAGAATGAAACTGGACTGCTATCTGTCACCATGTACCAAAATTAATTCAAAATGGATCAAAGACCTAAGCAAAAGACCTGAAACAATAAACTACATAGAAGAAAACATAAGTACTAAACTTATGGACCTTGGGTTCAAAGAGCATTTTATGAATTTGACTCCAAAGGCAAGGGAAGTAAAAGCTAAAATAAATGAATGGAACTATATCAAACTTAACAGCTTCTGCACAGCAAAAGAAACCATTGACAAAATAAAGAGGCAACCAACTGAATGGGAGCATATTTTTGCAAACAGCGCCTATGATAATGGGCTAATATTAAAAATATACAAGGAACTTATACAATTCAACAAGAAAACAACAAACAACCTGTCATGAGGGGCATCATGTGGGGTCTCTCGTCCTTCTCCCCATATAAGAACGCAGGACATGGTGAGGGCAAAAACGAACACCCACGGAGCCATAGATAGGGGGTTCATACCACTATATTCTCTCTCGCGGCTGGGTTGGAGACACAGGAAGCAGGCTCCACACAATGAACAATCTGCCATCCACTTCTCTACCAACCACCCCACCCCACTTGCTAGCTGCAATCCGCGCTTGCTAGCTTAGCCACGGCAGTTATATCAGTGGCTAATGGCTAACTGGTAATAGCTGATGGCCAACAAGTCACAGCTGATGGCCATCTACTACCTGAGCCAGCACCTTTCCACGTGAGGCTGAGAACCTGAAACTGCTCTCTGGGACTCTATCCCCACACAACCCAGTTGAAAAATGGGCAGAGGACCTGAAGAGACATTTCTCCAAAGAGGACATACAAATGGCAAATAGACATATGAAAAAATGCTCAACATCACTAATCATCAGAGAAATGCAAATAAAAACCACAATGAGATATCACCTCACCCCAGTCAGAATGGCTATCATCAACAGACAAATAGTGTTGGAGAGGCTGTGGAGAAAAAGGAACCCTCATACACTGTTGGTGGGAATGCAGACTGGTGCAGCCGCTGTGGAAGGCAGTGTGGAGGTTCCTCAAAAAATTACGAATAGAATTACCATATGACCCAGCAATCCCTCTCCTGGGTATCTACCCAAAAAATCTGAAAACATTTATACATAAAGACACGTGTGCTCCAATGTTCATTGCAGCTTTGTTTACAGTGGCCAAGACATGGAAACAACCAAAATGTCCTTCGATAGATGAATGGATAAAGAAGTTGTGGTATATATTCGCAATGGAATACTATTCTGCCATAAGAAAATATGAAATAGTACCATTTGCAACAGCATGGATGGATCTTGAGATTATAATGCTAAGCAAAATAAGTCAGACAGAAAAAGTAGAGAACCATATAATTTCACTGATATGTGGTATATAAAACTGAAAACAACAAAAGAACAAGACAAACAAATGAAGGAACAAAAACTCATAGACATAGACAATAGTTTAGGGGTTACTAGAGGGTAAGGGGGGAAGGGGGTCTCTAGAAGAGGGTAAACGGGTTCTAATATATGGTGATGGAAAGAGAACTGACTCTGGGTGATGAACACACAATGTGAGATATAGATAATGTATTACAGAATTGTGCACCTGAAATCTATGTAACTTTACTAACAATTGTCACCCCAATAAACTTTAATTTAAAAAGAAAAAAAGAAATATACTACCAGGCCCACGGGAATCCTACAGATGTAGTATCGAAGAGAAAAGCGTAGGGATCTGAATTTTCTGCAAACTCCCCAGTGAAATAATAACACAGATGACAACTCCCTTTTAAAGTCCAGTCAAATTTATTCCAGAGAGCATTTCAAGTGCTCCAAAGATTTAAGAGTTTGAAGTCTTTGTTCTCTCTGATAGTTTAAGCCTTCCCCTTCCAACAGTATCCAATAAACACACAGATAAACAGCTCCTTATTATACCATTATATGTAGCTTTAGCTCAGTGCTTCCCAGAATTATCATTAATTCCAATTTAATACGTCTAAATTAATGAACTTGTAATTCCAGAAAACCATTCCCTTAAAATTCTCCTATTCCTTTGCAATTGCACTACCCATGCCTGGGGTGCATCTTCCCCTCTAGACAATGTCCTCGGAACAATCCCAACTCTATCCCTATTTTGTGTACCTTATTTCTTTACTATCTTTCCTATCATGCTGAAGTGAGCTTTGTCTGGTGTAGTCGAGATGTGAGGAGAAGGCTTGATTCAGGTCATTAACATGCAAAGATGCTACATCCAGTCAAATTGTTGACCCCAGAGCAACAGACGAAGACACAAGTTTACAGCTTTGACACCTAAATAGGCTTCCTGCCACCAAACTTCTGAGCAAATCGCTGTGACCTGATGGCAGCTGAGAACGGCTTCTAAGTCTGTCCACAAATCCTGGTGGTTATTCCACACTCTTGGTTGGAGAACCAAGAGATTAGAGTTGCAATTTTACCTCCAGTGCTTTGCCTTACACAAATTATGTCATTTCTCTGGGCTCTATTTTCATGTAGTGGTAGGAGCAAGGATTTGAATCCTGACTCCACATCCTATTTATGTAATTTGGGGCAATTTATTTAACATCTAGTGCCTCAATCTCCTTACCTAAAAAGCAGAGGTAATAACAGGACACATCTCGAAAAGTTGTTGTGGCAATTGACTGAGACACTGCCTGTTAAGTACATAATGCAGGCCTGTCAGAAAGCCAGTTTTCTCCAAGTATTAGCTATTATATTTAGAAAGAAGTGGGATAATAGATGGAAAACACATTGAAATGGTTGGAAGTCAGAGGTACATAAGAAAATAAGTTAGAATGTCTGGTATTAGTTATTTAATGCTGTGTAAAAAAATTACCCCATGAATTAGAACTTAAAATACCAAATATTAATTATCTCCCACAGTTTCTGAAAGTAAGTGGTTTGGGCTGAGGATCTCTCACGAGTGTTAGGAGCTTAGCTGAGCTGCAGAGAAAGCTGGGCTGTTCTATGCTGGAGTAGCTAATTAAAGCTACAAACCACAGTGGAAGTAACAGAGAAGCCTTAAATCACTTACTACAATAGTAGAAACAAGAGCTAAAACCAGAGATGTCCACTGGCCCCTGTTTCATTTCCTTCATGGAGCAGAGTGCCAGTCATGGGGACAGGAGGGGAAGAAATGAGGGCTACGAGTGGAAAAGCACAAGGTACTGAATCCGAGTTGGAAAAACTATCTTCAAGATCCCCTCTCTTCTCAGGAGGCTTTGGCAGAGGCACCTTGCTGAAGGGTGCCTGGGCTAGAGTCACAGATATGTGAGCCTGACTGGCCAGAGGGGCTTGAGTCCTTGACTGAAACTGCTTTCAGAGACTTTAATGCATTAGTTGTGTACCAAGTCTGGTACGAAGAGGGCAGTGTTATCCTGTGAGACCTGCCTTTGTACTTTCCTATGATGAGGCCTGAACAAAATCACACATAGTATTCTGGGCAGGAGCCACCACAGATATGAACTGCCGGGGAGGCAGGGTAGCAGCAGGCTGCATGCACAAAGCAAGCCTCAGCAGCACGGCAGCTGAAGCAAGCACCTCCGTACAGCCCAGTTCCATAAAGGCTGGAGGGCCAGTGGAGGGTAGAGCCAAATTAGATACTTCAAACATATGTACATTAGGAAGTCAAGATAACAAGGTGAGCAAATATTGGCAGGCCAAGAGCCAGAGGAATTCCAGTGAGCCAGAACCCAGGACCTAAGAGTGTTTTTCAAGTGTAGGACCAGTTAAACACTCCAGGCCCCACCCTCTGTTTCTCACTCACTAGTTTTAAAGTGGAACCAGACTTCATATATATATAAATCCTATTTGTTATTCTCAGTCATGGCTCCCTACTATTCCCTTTCAAACACTTTTGAATTTGGAATTATATTTGTTTTTTCTGCTTATTTATTTTTTATTAAAATTTATTGGGGTGACAATGGTTAGTAAAATTACATAGCTTTCAACTATACAATTCTGTAATACATCATCTATATATCACATTGTGTGTTTACCATCCAGAGTCAGTTCTCCTTCCATCACCACATATTTTATCCCTTTTACCCTCTTCTACCACCCCCTCCCCCCTTACCCTCTGGTAACCACTAAACTACTGTCTATGTCTATGAGTTTTTGTTTCTTTATTTGTTTGTCTTATTCCTTTGTTGCTTTCAGTTTTATATCCCACATATGAGTGAAGTCATGTGGTTCTCAACTTTTTCTGCCTGACTTATTTCGCTCAGCATAATAATTTCAAGATCCATCTATGTTGTCGCAAATGGCAGTATTTCATCTTTTCTTATGGAAGAGTAGTATTCCATTGTGTATATACCATATTTTCTTTATTCAACCATCTATCAACTTTTTAAAAACATTTTAAGCAAATGCCCTTGTGATCTTGATGCATACAACAATTTCAGAAGCACCAAAGGAAGAAGTCAATAAGGAGGTGTGTAAAGCGCCCCTGAAAAGTGCGTTTTTATGTGAGCAAGAGTGACCCCATCTTGGACCCTGAGTGCTGTGGAAATTCCCCATGAAGACAGACAAGTGAACAACCACCAGATGGTGGGTGCAGCACCTGCCTGGGCTGATAGGAAGCAAGTCTGCGAGGACTGATAAGGTGACGTCATGCAGCTCTGCTGAAGTCCTTAAGAGCCCAGGACTCTGACAGCTCAGAGAGCCGCTCCCGACTGAGAGGTGACCACGCTGCTCCTCAGCTCCGAGAACCTTCCACTCCACTTCGGACTCAGACCGAACCTCTGTGAACTGTCCTCCCAGACCCGCAACCCCATGCAGGAGACTCTGGGACTGGTTCCTAATCAAAATACTTTACTAAATAGTTTGCTATATTGATGGCCGTATTGCTGTGCTTACACTGCGGTGTGACGGTGATGTGAAGGAGGCCGGTCCTCTCAGTGCATTTCTTTGTGAATAACCGAGCACACTGGAGGGTACTAGACCTGTGTGTTTGCCTTAGTTCTCGCATGAAGCCACAGCTACCGCAGAGGACTCAGTGAGTGCCAGGTAGATCCTGGGGGTCTGAGAGTCTCTCGGGGGTTAGTCACTCTGGCTTGCAGTAAGAGACTGCAGCAAGGTCTGGGAGCCTAGCAGATGCTCATCACAGGGGGGAACAGTGGGTCAGAGACCACCCAAGAGGCTTGGCCATGGCAGAATCAGGCAATAGACACTGACTGAGCACCACGCCCTCTCTGCTGCTTTTTATTCCTCTTTCCCTGATGGGAATATTCCATCTCGGGTTGATTATGGCTGGAAACACACACACACACAAGGAAAGGTAATTGGGAATGTCTTAAATAAATTCAGGACTTAATAACTAAGAACAGATGTGGCTCTTATAGTGGTCCCTGGTAATAGCATGACACTAAGTGCCAGACCTGGTCTAGCCCTCTTTACTTGATTGACATGGGAAACAGTTAGGTTGTTTCTCTCACACAGTCTGCACCCACTGGCGTATGTTGATTAGAACTATTTAGCTTGACTTGATTTATCCCGTTAAACCTCATTGGAATATTTCACATTTTATGGAACTTATAATGATGCTAAAGCAAAGATTATGTTTTGCTGTGAGAAAGCCAGCTGGACTTCAGTGCTACTCTGATATAGAGTTTATTTTTTGAGTGGTGTAGTGATTGTGGCCATGTTAAGGGAACCCAGATTCAGTGCTGCTTGCTGCCTGAAGAGTCCAAAAACTAGAGTGACAAGGAGAAAAGCATCCTTTATTCTAGATGCCGGCAGCTAGGGAACATGGCTGACTAATGTCTAAAAAACCACCTTCTCGGAGCTAAAATGAAAAAGATTTTATAGTAGAGCAGATGTGAAAGAACAAAGGGAAGCAGGCCTCAGGGTTAATAATTGAAAAGTCATCTTCTGGTGTCTTCTGGGGCCTCAGGTCTGCCTCAATGTTATCTTAAATCTCATTGTGTGTATCTTTGGAAAAATTACTAGGGAGTTGTGAAAAACTGCTAGGGAGTTGTGATCTTGGGTCCCCTGAGGATTAAAGAAGATGCTTGTGGGAACAGAGTCCCAGAGAGCAGTTTCCAGGCTCTTGGCCTCACGCGGAAAGGCACTGGCTCAGGTAGTAGATGGTCATCAGCTGTGACTAGTTGGCCATCAGCTGTTACCGGTTAGCTATTGGCCACTGATATAACTGCCATGGCTAAGCTAGCAAGCGCAGACTGCAGTTAGCAAGTGGGGTTGGTTGGCAGAGAAGTGGACAGCAGGCTACGGATCGTGTGGCTCCTGCCTCCTGTGTCTCCAACCCAGCCACCAGAGAGAAATAGTGGTATGACCCCCCCCATCCATGGCTCCGTGGGTGTTCCTTTTTGGCCTCACCATATCTTGTGTTCTTGTGCAGGGAGCGGGAGCTGAGACCTCGCATGACACCCTGCATGACAATGCTCTTTTCAGGTTAGGATGTTTGCTAATTAACAAGGTATGGGTAGCCTTGAAAAAGGAAACAAACAGTTCTTCAGTTAAGCAGTGGGAAGAGAATAAAAGAGGAAACAGTTGAATATCAGGATGGATCAAACTGCAAACCAGCTAAGTTTAATTACATTATTGATCTACCGAATTTCACCCTTACAGCCACTGGTCATGATGCAGTGAATGAGTACACACTTTATTAAGTGTGCAAATCCTAATGATTGGTAGCTATCTGAGCAAGAGGTGAGAATCATAGAACTGAGAAATCCACAACTCTCAATCTTGATAATATGCTACAGCACCATCAGCATTTGATATTTGTGTCTGTCATGACCACTGGCCACAATCAACAGTCCAGACAACCCTGGAAAGAGTATTCATCAAATTCTTAGGATCTTAAAAAGCCCAAAGGCATAGCCTAAGAAATGTGGATGAGACTTCTACTCCTCTACTGATTGCTTTCTTACCAGATTATATGTTACGCAGAGGTCCAGTTTAATGAAGGACTCATACTTAAAAGCAAGTGGGGATCCACTTTAGCAGTGTTATGGGTTATATATTCTGAAAAGCCATCTTGCTGAAGTACACATAGTTCGTGAACAACAAATACCTTTAAAAAATGGTTGAGTTTGCAGGAAAGTAAGGAAAATTCCCAACAGCCAAAAGAAAAACTGTGAGCTGAAATCATGTTACCAGAGAGGCGGTCCCTTCTTGGCAAGACGTCTGGCCTTGACTCACATGGGGATCAAGCCTTGTGGAGCCTGGGCTGCTTCCCACACTAGGGACCAAACCCAGCCCTTGGGGAGGAAAACTGGGAACCCAAGCTACTATGTTACAGGAGGGTGGGCCCTCCTTGGCGCAGTGTCCACATTCTTGGTGTCTCGAGCAAAGAACTGAACAAGACACAGAGGTAGGTAGAGTGGTAAGAGAGGTTTATTAGAAAAGACAGTACACTGCAAAGAATTAGGAACAGGCTGAGCACAAAGAAAAGTGGCTCAAGTCCTATATTAGAAAAAGAAGTACACTCAAAAAGGTTTGGAGCGGGCCAAGCAAAAGCAAGGCTCAAAAGGGCTGCGGCTTGTGGGAGCTTGTGGGTTTTATCTTTTATTCCCTCTGGGATGGGCTGTTCTCTGAGAGCATGACCATGTGATCGACACCTGTGATTGATAAGGGGCTATTACATCACCCTCTTAGACTGCGCATGTCCCTACCCAGAGTTCTGTCTGTTATAATGATATTAATGAACTGCTGGGCATATGTATGATATTATAATGATGGTATAATGAGGGTAGGGTGAGATGGAGGTCATGGTGGCCTTCTACCATGGAGGTGTGAGGGACCGGCCCAATTTAGTTGGGTCCTCACAGTGGTTAATGCCTAAGGCAGATAAGGGAAGAATTCCGGCGGTATCCAGGGAGTGTTCCCCATAGATTGTGTTGGACATGCAGGAATGCAGAGACTCCATTTCTATCTCTAACTGCCTGCCTAGTTTCTCCTGAGAGATGTGATCCCCATAAATCTCTGTGGGGAGTTGAGGGATGGGAGGTCTCTTCTTCTGTATCTGCTTCAAGCTGAGAATCCCCTACCAACTGGGGATTCATGAAACTCTCGCCCTATCTGATCTTAAATAAAGAAGAGGGTGTCTCATATCTGTCTTGGTCGAAATGCACTGGAACCCTCGCTGGGATATAACTTCTATCCTGACGGCCCCTGGATGAGGAGAGACAGATGCTAGTTAATAAATTAAAAGCACTGGCTCCAGGACTAGGACCTGAAGCCCAATTATCTAACTTCACCCAGAGATTAGGTATGGACTGGCCTGGAGGAGTGCTAAAATTTGGGGAATGTAATCAATAATGTTGTAAAGTTTTTGTAGGTTCTCCGATGGACACTTGTCTCATTAGAGAGACCACCTTAGGGAAGATATAGATGCCTGATCACTGCACTGTACACCTGAAGCTGAAGCTGAACAATAATGAATGTCAACTACAATTTATATATATATATATATATATATATATATATATATATACACACACACACACACACATATATATGTGTATATATATATATATATATATATATATATATATATATATATAGCGGAGTACAGCATTAGGAATAGAGACAGTGGACATGTAATGGCTCTGTGCAATGTCAAAGGGGTAGTGGATGGGGGAGGGGGGTTTTCACTGTGTGAGGGATATAAATGATAAATGTCTAACTAGTACATTGTTTTGTGCACCTGAAACTAATTTTTAAAAATGTCAAAAAAACACACCCATTTTGTCTCCGGGATGGCGTTTCTTCATCCAAGAGTTAGGTCTGGAATGGCCTAGGGGAATATTGGACTACAATGATTATAGCTCATAGGCTGTTATTAAGCATGGGTGAGAGACATTCTGTGATTTAGGCTAGGAGCAATCTTTAGGATTAATAAACTGATTAGAAGAGTGACTAAAACCAGGGGCTAAGGAGCTAAGAAACTAGGGAAAAGGAAACTTAAAATTCCTATAGTGAGGGGACTTAAAATTTTTATAGTGAGGGGGCTCTCCCGTATCAAGCAGAGAAACCTGGCAACCCTGGAGAAAAAGCTGACACCTGGAATCTAGAGCATTGGGATTTATAGTAATTGCCAAATAAATAAAAGGGTAAGCCTCATGGTCCATGAGAAAAACAAAACAAAGAAACCAGGAAACAGAACCTGAGACACACATATAAAGTTAAAACCTGTAGAAGGGGCTATGACCTCAATGAAACAAGGTATAAGAAAAAAATCTTACAACAAGCAAAGGGAAGCTAAGAGGAAATCTGCCTGGGCTATAGCACTGGGTGAAAAATAACAACAATATTGTCTCTTCTTAGAATTTTTAACCTTATCCATTTGTAATTTAGGGGTTTGGATTTATACTATCCATTGAATTTATACTACACAGAATCAGGAAAATCCCAAACTAAAAAATAGAGTAGCCCCAATAGGAAGCACTCCCTGGTGCCTGGCGTAAGAAAATACAACCCTAGAGAAAACATCTTGTACTCAAGGCCTTCAGGATTCCAACATATTATATTAAAACAAATAAAAATTCCCAATGAAAAATTACTAAAAACACCAGAAAACAAACTAATGAGTGAAAGTCAGGAAACATAACAAACAACAGATTTAGCTAACATGAAATTCAGATAATGGAATTTTCTAATACTGGCTATAAATTAATAGCTATTTATTTAAAGAAATGAAAGATAAAATTAAAAAGAATGTAAAATAAAATATTAGAAAACAGAATCCAATACCACATTATGAAATTCATACATCATGACCACATGAGATTTGTTCTAAGAATGCAGGGTTGGTTTAATAATTAGAAATTTTAGTAATATCATATACCATATTAATAGTTGGAGGTGGATGTACTCTTTATAAATAACTTTATTGAGATATAATTAACCTACAATAAATATTACATAGAAGAACATTTGTCCAAGTCGTTTGCCATCCTAGCTCTTACAAAATACTCCTTTACAACCCAGGCTGAAACCAGTTCTCAAGCCAGCTGCCACAGAGGCAAACTGGAGCAGCTGCCAGGGAAATGCAGTGGCAGAAGGGAAATTTGCTTTCTTATGGACACCTTCAGCATTCCTGGAAAAGCAATTATGTGCTTAAAGAAAATTTTTGAATAGTGGTTCTTCTAGTGCCTTAGAAATAATTTGATTTATACACAGAATTCCTGCTTAGTAACCAATATAACATATTTTTAAAATAATAATAATTGTAATTCCACCTTAGCTGTAATCCCCACCCTGAGGCTATCTCTAATGCAGATACTAGGAACTATATTCACATCACAGTTTCAATAGCAGCCAACACTAATTTGGCTGCTGTGTAACAGAAACTATTCTGAGTGCTTTCCAAACATTAGTTTAGTTCATTGACTCCTCACGACAGCTTGTGCGGCAGGCATCACTGAATATAAGGAAAGGCTATAATGCCTTCAAGTAAGCCAGTTATTATAAAACTGATAAGTTAAAATTCATCATTAAGGTTATAATTATGGGAAAAGGAGTGCTAGTAGGCTAATTAGAAAAAAATAATGTCAATAAAATTTTTATTTTCCAGGTGACAATAGTGAACTAATATAAATATTGCAGGGGAAAATAAATGTTGATAATCATTGAGAGTGATAGGAGCAAAGAAAGACATTGTAGCAGCTTCAACTGCGAAAGACTGATGATGTAAATGTCATCAAGGATGGAAGTGATATAATGTTTGTCTATATAAAAGGAATCAGCAGACCTTACAGTGATTGTAAACAGGATTTCTAGGCACCTGTCCTGACCAAATGTCTTTGGAGTTATGATCTCCCTACATTCAGATATTCAGATGTGATAGAATAGAGTTGTATAGAGTATAGCCTAAAATGTTAAACTTGAATGGGTGGGAACCTCGGCAGCTGGTATGTGGAGAAAGAAGAAAATACTGAATAGTTTTCATGAATTTTTAAATATTGTTTTAGAATGCATAAATCTGAGTTTTAAATCTGATTTAGAATGCATAAATATTTAATGAACTGAAAAGCTTCAAGGTTGTGAGTGGCCTTCCCTGTACAGGCAAAATATGAACGAACGTCTTCTGCACATAATTCCTGCTGACCTCATGTGTCAAGAGAATAGACTGAGCCAAAATTACCTGCTGTGCAATAATTTCATAATGGGAATATTATATTTCAAAATTTAGAACCTTTTAAATTGTTCAGAAATCTACTGAAATTTTTATTTTTTACTTCAGTGTCTTATAGTTTTCCCAGTACACGTCTTTTACAACTCCCTGGTTTATTCCTAGGGTTTGTTGTTGTTGTTGTTGTTGTTTCCTTGGATGCAATGATAAACAGGATTGTTTTCTCAATTTCTGTTTCTGACAATTCATTATTGGTGTATAAAAATGCAACTGACTTCTGAGTATTAATTTTGGATGCTGCTCCTTTACTGAATTTATCAGTTCTAATAGTTTTATGATGGAATCTTTAGGGTTTTCTATATAAAGTATCCTGTCATCTGCAAATAATGACAATTTTACTTTTTCCTTTACAATTTGGATGCCTTTTAGTTATTTTTCTTGTCTGATTGCTGTGGATAGGACTTCCGATACTATGTTGAATAAAAGAGGTGAAAGTGGGCACCCTTGTCTTGTTCCTGATCTTAAGAAGAATGCTTTTAGGTTTTCCCCATTGAGTATGATGTGGGTTTGTCTTATATGGCCTTTATTATGTTGAGGTACGTTCCCTCTATTCCCACTTTGCTGAGAGTTTTTATCATAAATGGATGCTAGACTTTGTCACATGCTTTTTCTGCATCAATTGAGGTGATTGTATGATTTTTATGTTTCATTTTGTTTACATGGTATATCATATTCATTGATTTGCAGATATTGAAGAAAAACCTTGTGTCCCAGGAATAAGTCTCACTTGATCACGGTGTAAGATATTTTAAATGTATTGCTAAATTTGGTTTGCTAATATTCTGTTGTAGATTTTTGCATCTAAGTTCATCAGGGATATTAGCCTATAGTCTTCTTTTTTTGTAATGTGTTTGTCTGGTTTTGGAATCAGGGTAATAGTAGCCTTGTAAAATGAGCTTGGGAGCTTTCCCTCCTTTTGGATTTTTTGGAATGGTTTGAGAAGGATAGGTGTTAATTCTTTCTTGACTGTTTGATAAAATTCGCCTGTGAAGACACACAGTCCAGCACTTTAATTTCTTGGGAGCTTGTTGATTACTGATTCAATTTTGTTAGTAGTGATTGGTTGGTTCAGATTTTCTGTTTCTTGATTCAGTCTTGGAAGATTATATGTTTTTAGGAATTTATCCATTTCTTCCAGGCTGTCCAGTTTTTGGGGCATATAATTATAATTGTATAATTGGGGCATATAATAATATTTTCTTATAATTTTTGTATTTCTGTCGTGTCAGTTGTCACTTCTCTTTGATTTCGAATTTTATTTATTTGGGTCCTCTTTTTTTTTTTCTTGATGAGTCTGATTAAAGGTTTATCAAGTTTGCTTATCTTTTCAAGAACCACCTCTTGCTTTCATTGATATATTACACACACGCACATGCACGCGCGCACACACACACGCGAGTTCTGACAATTAAGTTCATGAACTAGTTGCAATGATGTTGCTAACCTTTTTTGATATCAGAGGGATTATTCATTATGAATTTGTACCAACTGGACAAAGAGTTAACCAAGTTTACTATTTGGAAGTGCTGAAAAGCCTGCGTGAAAAAGTTACACGACTTGAACTTTTCACCAACAATTCATGGCTCTTGCATCACAATGCACCAGCTCACACAGCACTGTCTGTGAGGGAGTTTTTAGCCAGTAAACAAATAACTGTATTGGAACACCCTCCCTACTCACCTAATCTGGCTCACAGTGACTTCTTTCTTTACCAAAAGATAAAGAAAATATTGAAAGGAAGACATTTTGATGACATTCAGGACATCAAGGGTAATACGATGACAGCTCTGATGGCCATTCCAGAAAAAGAGTTCCAAAATTGCTTTGAAGGGTGCACTAGGGGCTGGTGTCAGTGCATAGCTCCCCAAAGGGAGTACTTCGAAGGTGTCCATAGTGATATTCAGCAATGAGGTATGTAGCACTTTTACTTTTACTTTGTTTCTTTTCTTTTCTTTTTTTAAATTGGGGAATATTGGGGAACAATGTGTTTTTCTAAGACCCATCAGCTCCATGTCAAGTCATTTTTTTTTTCAATGTAGTTGTGGGGGGTGAAATTCAGCTCCAAGTCAAATCATTGTTTTCAATCTAGTTGTGGATGGTGCAACTCACTGGCCCGTGTGGGACTCCAACCGGCAACCTTGGTGTTATGAGTACTGCACTCTAACCACTGAGCAAACCGGCCACCCACTGGCGGCTCAGCTCCAAGCTCAAGACGTTGTCTTCAATCCAGTTGTGGAGGGTGCAGCTCACTGGCCCATGTGGGAATCAAACCAGCAACCCTGTTGTTATGAGCTTGCGCTCTAACCAACTGAGCCATTTGGCTGCCCCCGTAGCACTTTTTCTAGGATGAGTTCACAAACATAATTGTCCGACCTTGTATATACAGATAGTGCCAAAAGTGTATACACATTTTAAGAAAGGGGAAAAAATCTGTATTAGAATTGTAATACTCAATATATACTAATAACATAAGGTGAATGCAAGGCACGTTTGACTTCTGCTATCACAAAAGGTTCTCAAAGTGGTTACCATCGGTGTAATTTAATAGTTTTTTCCTTTCTTAAAATGTGTATACATTTTTTCGTCACCCTCTGTATATATATTTGTACTCTATTTAGTTTATTTCACTCTGACCTTTATTATTTCCTTCCTTCTGCTCACTTTGGGCTTTGTTTGCTGTTCTTTTCCTAGTATCTGTAGGTATAAAGTTATATTGTTTATTTGAAATTTTTCTTATTTCTTAGGTAAGCCTGTATTTCTTTGAATTTCCCTCCAAGGACTGCTTTTGCTGTGTGCCATAGATTTTGGGTCATTGTGTTTTCATTGTCATTTGTCTCTGGTGTCTCTCAATTTTTTCCTTGATCTCGTTGTTGACCCATTCATTATTTAGTAGCACGTTATTTAGCTTCTATGTGTTTGTATGTTTTTCAGTTTTCTTCTTGTCATGGGTTTCAAGTTTCATACCATTGTGGTCATAGAAGATGCTTGGTATAATTTCAATATTCAGAATTTATGGGGACTTTTTCTGTGGCCTAACATTCCATGTGCACTTTAAAAGAATGTATATTTTGGGGCAGCCGGTTGGCTCAGTTGGTTAGAGCGCAGTGCTCATAACACCAAGGTCACCCATTTGATTCCCACATGGGCCAGTGAGCTGCACCCTCCACAACAAGATTGAAAACAGCGACTTGACATGGACCTGATGGGTCCTGGGAAAACACACTGTTCCTCAATTGAAAAAAAAAAGAATGTATATTCTGCTGCTTTGGGGTGAAATGCTCTTAAAATATTAATTAAATCCATGCATAGGAAATATAGTCAATGGTATTGTGACAGCTATATACGATGTCAGAGGGGTAGTAGATTGCGGGGGTATCACTTTGTGAGGGGTATAAATGTCTAACTATTACATTGCTTTGTACACCTGAAACTAATAAAAAAAATCCATGTGGTCTAGTATGTTATTTAAGGCTACTGTTTCCTTGTTGATTTTCTATCTGTAAGATCTGCCCATTGGTGTCAGTGGGGTGTTAAAGTACCCTACTATGACTGTGTTACTGTCAGTATCTCTTTTTATGTTGGTCAATATTTGCTCCATATGAGTGTGTTTATGTCCTCCTGTACTGGGTGCACAAATATTTACAAGGGTTACATCCTCTTGTTGGATTGATCCCTTTATCATTATGTAATGTCCCTCTTTGTCTATTATGTAGCCTTTGCTTTTAAGTCTATTTTGTCTAAGTTTGCTACCCCAGCTTTTTTTTTTTCATTTCCATTCACATGAAATATCTTTTTCCATCCCTTTACTTTCGATCTCTGTGTGTCTTTCAATCTGAAGAGGGTCTTTTGTAGACAGTATTATATGGGTCTTGTTTTCTTATCCATTCAGTTACACTATATCTTTTGATTGAAACATTTAACCTATTTACATTTAAAGTGACTATTGATAGATACATAGGTATTGCAATTTAACTATGCATCTTTATGTACTCCTCCCCCCACGCCCCCCCAAAACATACATCTTATTCTTCTTAAAGAAGTCCCTTAACATTTCTTGTAATACTGGTTTGGTGGTGATCAACTTCTTTAGCTTTTACTTGTCTGAGAAACTCTTTATCTGTCCTTTGATTCTGAATGATAGCTACGCTAGTTAGAGTTATCTTACTTGTAGGTTCTTGCTTTCCATCACTTTGAATACTTCCGGACAATGCCTTCTGGCCTGCAAAGTTTCTGTTGAGAAATCAGCTGACAGTCTTATGGAAGCTCCCTTGTAGGTAACTAACTGCTTTTCTCTTGCTGCTTTAAAGATTCTCTCTTTGTCTTTAACCTTTGGCATTTTAATTATGAAGTGTCTTAGCATGGGCCTGTTTAGGTTCATCTTGTTTGGGACTCTCTGAATTTTCTGGACTTGTATATCTATTTCCTTTGCTAGGTTAGGGAAATTTTTAATCATTATTTCTTCAAATAGTTTTTCAATCTCTTGCTTTCTCTCTTCTTCTTCTGGCACCCTTATTATGTGAATGTTGTACACTTGATGTTGTCCCAGAGGTCCATTAAACTATCCTCATTTTTCAAAAAAATTCTTTTTGTTTGATGGTTTCCTTTGTTCTGAAAAAACTTTTTAGTTTGATGTAATCCCATGTTTATTTTTTCCTTTACTTACCTTGCCTGAGGGGATATATCAGTAAAAATATTACTCAGGGTAATGTCTGCAAATTTACTCCCCCTATATTTTCTTCTAGGAGTTTTATGGTTTCGGGTCTTACATTTAAGTTTTTAATCCATTTTGAATTTGTTCATATATGGAGTAAGGAAGTGGTCCACTTTCATTTTTTTGCATGTGTCGGTCCAGTTTTCCCAGCACCATTTATTAAATAGACTGTGTTTACCCCAATGTAAATTCTTTCTTCCATTGTCATAGATTAATGACCATATAGGAATGGACTTATTTCTAGGGCAATAGATTGGGGGAGGGAGGTTATCACTTTGTGAGGGGTGATATGTCTAACTATTACATTGTTTTGTATGCCTGAAACTAATAATAATAAAAAAAAGATTGGTGAAATGCAATAACTTTTGTATTACATTTGTGAACTGTCTTTGGCTGTATCCTCAGTTGCAATAGTTTTTGAGTGAATTTTTAAAAATATGTATATTTTTTCTTTTTGCTGTTTTGATTGGGTGTTTTCTGCTACCTTGTCTTCCAAATTGCTTATTTGATCCTCTGCTTCATCCTATTAGCTTGTGATACCTTCTAGTGCATTCTTCATTTCAGTTATTGTATTCTTTATTTTTGACTGGTTCTTTTTTATGGTTTCTTTGTCCTTTCATATGCTTACACTCTCTTTGCTGAAGTTCCCACTGAGTTCATCTATTTTTCTTCTAAGTTCATTGAGCATCCTTATAACCATTGCTTTGAACTCTCCATCTGGTAGGATGATTGCCTCCATTTTGTTTAGCTCTTTTTCTGGCATTTTCTCTTGTTCTTTCATTTGGTACGTATTTCTTTGTTTCCTCACTTGGGCTGCCTCTTTGTGTTTGTTTCTTTCTTTTAGGTAAATCTGCTACATCTCCCATTCTTGGCCAGGTGGTCTTGCATAGTAGGTGCCCTATTGGACACAGTGGCAGAATGTCCCTGGTTGCCTGCACTGGGTGCTCCAAATGTCACTTGCATGGGTTATGTGTGCTGTCCTATTATAGTTGAGCCTTGATTGATATTGGCATGCCAGGGGATGGGATTGGCTCTCAGGCTGACTGGCTGTAGGGTTTGGCCATGTCCACAGCTTACAGGCTTCTGTTGGGGGTGGGGACTTATCCCATGGAATGAAATTCACCCCAGTGGGCTCTGGTGCCTGTTCAGACAGCTCTTTGGGATACCAATTCTGGGGCTGTGCTGTGGTTTGAAGCTGACCTCCAGGTATGTTGTTTCTGGGGCCTTTGGGGATGAGCTCTGGTACAGGCCCAGGTCAGCCATTGCCTGTGATTTGCCAGGAACTACCTATAGGGGCTACAAAGCAATCCGCAGTTGATTGCTGCTAGTGTTAGACCAGGAGGTGCATGGGAGAGGCCATGCTCTGAATTGAGGATGGTTGCCACCCAGTACTGGGCCTGGGTTAGCTCCACAGAAAGCCCAGGATACCCCAAGGCCTGCTGCTGCCTGCCAGCCCACATAAATCTCAGCCACTGATAAAGCCTCATGGGGTATGCAGATTGGGTTAGGTGGGTCACAGGGAGTCACCAGGGTGGGACAAGTTGTGACAATAGGTTAGATTCTGGTTTGGTGCTAATACTAATCATGGAACTACTCAGCAAAAATCTCAGAGCACACTGAGGCCAGCCACTGCCCATCTGGGACCCACTGACAACTGAGAGTTGTCCAAGAAAGAGTGCAATGCAGGCAGGGCTGGCTGCTTGCTGAGAATTTGTCTCTGACATTACTGGAGTTGTGTGGGGCAGGGTCCTAGGGAGTCACCAGGGTGGAATGAGTAGAGCTCACCAGGCTAATTTAGATTCATATTTAGCCATGTGGGGGAGGGCTCAACACAGGAAAGGTGGCACCAGCCCTCTGGCTATACAGGAGGAGAAAGTCTACACAGGGAAAATGGGGACTATCCTTCCAGTCCTTGCCTTGAAGCCAAACAACTCAGCCTCTCCCTGTATTTCTCTGATGCTCCCCAAGTCACTGTCCCTCTGCCAAAGCACAGGATGAATGCCTGTCAGCAAGTCTGTGCACGGGCCCTTTAAGACAACATGTGGTTTTCCCACAGCCTTCTATCTCACCAGTATGGTCAGAATCCCCAGACTTTTTTTTTCAGAGCCAGATGTTGTGGGAGCTCCTCTTCCCAGCACCAGTACTCCAGTGGGGATCCTGGTGTGAGGCTATGTTCCCTTACTCCAATGGGTGGAGTAAGAATCAGGATAGTCCTCTTGATTCTCAACTGCCACATGGATGGTTGGGGACAGCTCGTTCTGCATCTCTGCCCCTCCTACCAGTCTCAACATGGCTTCTTGTTTATATCCTTAGTTATAAAATTTCTGTCCTGCTAGACTTCAAATGGTTCTCCAGGTTGATTGTGTAACTATAATGTGGTCACTGGAGAAGGCAAGCACAGAGTTTATTTACTTCACCATCTTGGATCTTCCCCCCAGAACTACTTTTTAAAAGGTAATTTCCAGTTACTCTGGAAAACAGTTTGGCAATTTCTTTAAAAACTAAACATACAACTATTATATGGCCCAGCAATTGCACTCTTGGTCATTTATCCCTGAGAAATGAAAACTTATCCGCATATAAAAAGTTGTAAATGAATGTCTATAATAGCCCCAAACTGGAAAATACCCCAATGTTTTTCAATAGGTGAATGGTTAGACAAACTGTAGTACATCCATACCATGGAATACATAAAAAGAAATGGTTTATTAATACATGCAACAAGTTGGATGAATCTCTAGGGAATTTTGCTGAGTGAAAAAAGCCAGTCCCAAAGGATTACATACTATCTATATGATTCCATTGTATAACATTTCTGAAATCACAAAATTATGAAAATGGAGAATACTTTAGTGGTGATTCAGGGGCTGATGGGGGTGGGGCTGGGGTGGTAGGAACAATGGGAAAATAATTGAATGTAGTTATAATAGGGCAACACAGCGATCCTTGTCATGATGAAAATATTCCATATATTTTTTATCCATTCACTAGCAGATGAATATTTGGATTGTTTCCAGTCTTTGGCTACTGTGAATAATGCTGGACATATGTTTTCATTTTCTTAGGTAGATATTGGTAGATATCTAGGGGTAAAATTGCTAGATAATGGTAAATTTACTATGATATTGTGTTTAACTTTTGAAGTAATTGCCAAAATGTTTTCTAAAGTGGTTCTACTATTTTGCATTCCCACCAGCAATGTATGAGGAGTCCAGATTTTTCTCATACTTTCCACCACTTGTTCTTTTGCATTATAGCCATTCTGATGAGTGTGTAGTGGTATTTCACTGTGGTTTTAATTTGTATTTCTCTGGTGACTAATGATGTTGAGTATCCTTTCATGAGCTTGTTAGCCATTCATATATTTTCTTAGATAAATAGACATTCAAACCTTTTGCCCATTTTTTAAATTGGGTTACTTGTATTATGATTGAATTTTAAGAGACCTTTATAAATTGGATATAAACACTTTACAGGTTTTGCACTTCAAATTCATCCTTTTGCAAATCAAAATCACCCTTTGCAATCAAATTCATTTTTTTGCAAGTCAAATTCATCCTTTTGCAGATCAATTTTTTCCCACAAAACTGTTTTCTTAATCTTTGTAATAAAAATAAATCCAATGTTGTTATTGTTAAAATTAAACATTTTATTGCATGTATTTAATAATAAACATAAAATACTTGTACTTAACATCAGAAATACTTATTTACTTATAGCTGCATTTATGTATGATTCTTCTGCTGCTGCTCGTGGTAATTTCATATACCGATACATTAAATAATTATGACAATCTGTAAGAGTAATAGTTGCAAGGGAATGATTAATATCATCTACTAAATGTTCATGGTTTAATGGATCAGTCAAAATATTTCTTGCACAGAACTTAATTTCTGAAAAACAAAGGCGTGATCAAAAGTTAATATACCAGCTCGTGTGACTGTGCCAACATTTAGATGAAATGTTTCTCTAATTGCAGCAATAAACATTCAGGGAATGGTGTGGCACGAATTGCACATTCTATGGTTACTTCAAATATTTTTTGCAAATTTCTTCAGAGATTATTGCAGAAATTGGATGAAGATAATCTGGAGGAAGTGTGGTTTGTTTTGGACATTGTAAGTCTCCACCAAACCCAGGAAGAATGTGATCTTGTTGGTCAGAAAAGACACACTTTATTATTTCTACCACCATACTCGCCAATGATGAACCCCACTGAAGAAGTTTTTTCAAAAATTAAGCACAAGAAATATTTTGGCTGATCTATCAAACCATGAACATTTAGTAGATGTCTCCTACAGATTGTCATAATTATTTTATAAATATGTATATGAAATTACCACAAGCAGCAGCCGGAGAACTATTATACATAAATGAAGCTATAAGTAAATAAATATTTCTGATGTTAGATAGGAGGATTTTATGTTTATTATTAAATACATGCAATAAAATGTTTAATTCTAACAATAACTTAACATTGGATTTATTTTTATTACAAACATTAAGAAAACATTTTTTTGTGGAAAAAATTGATCTGCAAAAGGATGAATTTGATTTGCAAAAATGTGAATTTGATTTGCAAAAGGGTGAATTTGATTTGCAAAAGGGTGAATTTGATTTGCAAAAGGGTGAATTTGGAGTTCAAAACCTGTATCAAATATGTGATTTGCAAATGTTTCCTACTTATCTGTGGCTTATCTCATTATCAATGATGTTTTGGAAGAGCAAATGTTTGCAATTTTACAAAGTACAATTTATCAACTTTTTCTTTCATGGATCATGCTTTTGGAGTTATGTCTAAGAAATCTTTTGAAATCAATGTCACAAAAATTTTCTCCTATGTTTTCCTCAAAAGTTTTATATTTTTAGTTCATATATTTAGGTCTATGATTCATTTTGAATTTATCTTTTTGCATGGTGTGAAGTAAAGGTCTAAGTTAATTTTTTTGCATATATATAGCCAATTGTTTTAGCACCATTTGCTGAAAAGACTTTCCTTTCTGTATTTAATTGACTTGGCACTTTGTCAAAAATTAGTTTGCTCATTAATGTAAATGTTTATTCCTAGACTTTCTTTTCTGTTACATTGATCTATATATCAATCCTCATGTCAATATTACACTATTTTGATTACCTTTATATTACGTTTTGAAATAAAGTGTAAGGCCTCTCCAACTTTTGTTTTTCAAAATTATTTTGGCTATTCTAGGTTCTTTGCATTTCCATATAAGTTTAGCACTGACACGTCCATTTCTAAAAAACAACAACAAAAAACTTGCTGAGGTTTTGATAAGGTTGGCATTGAATTTGGGGGAAATTGTTGTCTCAACAATATCCAATTTTTCAATCTATAAACATGTTATGTCTCTATTTATTTAGGTCTTCTTTCTTTTCTTTTAGCAAAGTTCATAGGTACAGGTATATGCTTCTGTTGCTAAATTTGTTCCTAAGTATATTATTATTTTTTCCCCCCTTCTTTTGCCTCCCCACCCCACTCCGGTTCAAGCCATTGTTTCTTAGTCTAGTTGTGTAGGACACAGCTCCCTGGCCCATGCTGGTATTATGAGCCTTGTGTTCCCCTCAGCTGAGGCAGTTGGTTGCCAGTCATCGGCCGGCTGCTCACAGCAGCTAAAGGCATCTCTCTGTGGCTGCCAGCCACACACAGTGACTGCTGGCCACTCACGCTGGCCACCGGCTGCTCATGGTGGCACACAGCAGCCCACAGCAGCACAGCAGCTCACGCTGGCTGCAGGCCACTCACGTCAACTGCCGGCCACTCATGCCAACCTCCGGCTGCTCACTGCAGCCCAGCTCCAGGGAGAGCTGTTGTTCACAATGTTAGCGGTAGAGGGCACAGCTCACTGGCCCATGTGGGATTCAAAACGGTGACCTCAGCGTTAGGAGCACAGCGCTCCAACCACCTGAACCACCTGGCTGGACCTTCTTTTTTATTCTATTGTGAATAAAATTTGTTTTTAGATTGTTAACTGTTAGTATATGAAAAAGTAATTGATTTTGTGTATTACTTTTATATCCTGAAACTTTGCTAAACTGGTTTATTAGTTTTAGCTTTTTATAGATTTCTTAGGGTTTTCTACATATAACACCATGTCATCTGAAACTAAAAATAGTTTTATGTCTTCCTAATTTGTATGATTTTAATTTCTCTTTTTGCATTATAATGACTAAACCTCTGGTACAATGTTGAATAGAAGTGATGAGAGTGGATATCCTTTCCTTTTTTGTGATCTCAGGAAGAAAGCATTTATTCTTTCACCAGGAAGTATTATGTTAGTTGTTATGTTTTGTGTTTTTGTGTGTGTGATGTAAAGCCTAAAATTGGTCTCAGCATCATGTGCTGCCTGCTCATCTGGTAAAACTGAGGTCCAGATGGTCTAACCATGTTACCTTCCCCATTCTGTTCCCATGGACAAGGTCCCATAGCTTGACCATCAAACAGACCAGGTGCAGTTGCTGCTTCTCTCTCAACAGCAGGTTTCAGTTTCCTGCCAGCCCATGGAATTACTCAAACAAGCAAATCCCATCCTCTTGCATGAAGATGCACCTCACGCTCTTGATACTACAAAACCCCCACAGTCCCTGCTTGTTCACTCGGTTCTCCATTATAACCACTGTGTGGCCCTTCACGGCATGTAGTGTTCTCCTTCCTTGGGCAATGAGTATGTATATATGACTAATAATCTGCTGTTGATCTCATCTGTCAAGGATCAGGTGTTGTATGTTCATTCACCGCCAGAACCCTAGGGTAAGAATTCCTCCTTCACCAATGTGATGACTAGAAGACAATTAATACATTTTTGTAGACTCTGTTTATCAGGCTGAGGAAGAAATCCTCTATTCCTAGTTTAAGAATATGTTCATAAATTGGTATTGGATTTTGTTGAATGATTTTTCTGAGTCTGTTGAGACAATCATGTGTTTTTTGCATTTATTATATTAATATGCTGTATTACATTAGTTGATTTTCATTTGTTAACCAAGTTTGCATTGGTGGGATAAATACCACTTGACCATGGTATATAATCCTTTTTATATGTTACTGAATTCAATATTGAATATAGGAGTTTTGTTGTCTATGTTTATGCTGGTCTGTTTTTATCCTTTCTTATGAAATCTTTGGTTTTGGTCTCAAGGTACAACCAGCCTCTTCAAATGAGTTGGGAAAATTTCTTACTCATTATTTATTTTTCTTCTGTTTGTTTTGGATTTAATTTGCTCTTTGTCTAATATAATAATAATATAAACTTAAGTTAGAAGTTTAGATTATTGATTTGACACTTCCTTTTCAAATACTGGTATTCAGAGCTATACAAGGTCGGACCATTAAGTTCGTGAACTCACATTAGAAGAAGTGATGCATACCACATTGCTGAATATCACTATGGTCACCTTCAAAGTACTACCCTTGGGAAGCTATCCACCGATGTCAGCACCTAGTCCACCTTTTAAAGCAATTTTGGAACTCATTCTGGAATGGCCATCAGAGCTGTCGTCGTCGTATTACTCTTGATGTCCTGAATGTCATCAAAATGTCTTCCTTTCAACATTTCCTTTATCTTTGGGTAAAGAAAGAAGTCAATTGGGGTCAGATCAGGGGAGTAGGGAAGGTATTCCAATACAGTTATTTATTTACTGGCTAAAAACTCCCTCACAGGCAGTGCTCTGTGAGCTGGTTCATTGTCGTGATGCAAGAGCCATGAATTGTTGGCAAAAAGTTCAGGTTGTTTTCGTCTTTTTCACGCAAACTTCTCAGCACTTCCAAATAGTAAACTTGGTTATTTGTCCAGTTTGTACAAAGTCATAATGAGTAATCCCTTTAATATCAAAAAAAGGTTAGCAACATTGTTGCAACAAATTTGCAAACTTGTCAGACCTTCACATACATGTATTTTTGTTGTTATTAGTAGTGCTTTAGCTGCATCCTATACATTTTGAAATGTGCTTTTCTCACTTAGGTCTAAATGTTTTCTAATTTGTCTTGTGATTGCTTCTTAGTTTCATGGATTATTCATAAGCATGTTATTTAATTTCCAAATATTTGGGGATTTCTCAAATCACTTTTGCTATTGATTTGTAACTTAATTGTAGTTAGAGAACATACTGACTACGTAATTGAATGATTGCTTTATGGCTTACCACATAGTCTGTCCTGAAGAATGTTCCAATTGTACTTGAAATGACCATGTATTTCTTGATGGGTAGAATGTGGGTGGCTATATATATCTTAATTTACCACAGTCTACACCAGTTAGGTTAAATGGAGTAGTAGTGTTAATTCTTCTACATCCATTTTGATTTTGTCTATTTTTTCTATTCAATATTGAAAATGGGACATTGAAATCCCTAATTATAGTTATTTATTAATATCTACTTCACCTTTGAATTTTGTCAGTTTTTATTTCTTGTGATTTGAGGCTCTTTTTTATAATAGTGTAAATTAAAAACTGGTTTATTTTCATATGTTGACACTTGTCATTATGAAACACCCCTTTGTCTCTAGAAATATTTATCTTAAAGTCCATTTTGTCTTAATGTGGCCACTCCAACTATATTAATATCGCTTTATTTTCAACAGTTGTGTCTTGGAAACTATATTGTATCTCTTACATATGGCATATAGTTAGATATTGCTTTTTAAATCCAGTCTGACAATTTCTGCCTTTCATTTAGTGTATAATCACATTAATGTAATTATTGATTTCTTTGGAAAAATGTTTTCATTTTGCAGTCTTCAGAATGCTCATGCATTTCTTGTTTATCTGTACCTCCTCAACAGCTTTCTTGTGTGTCAGATATTTTTAGTGTATCATTTTAATTCCTCTGTCAAAATTTTAAGTATACTTTTTTGAGTTATTTTCTTAGTGGTTGTGTTAGAGATAACTGTATCATAATTTATCACAATGTAACATAATTTATCACAATGTACATCAGGTTAATGCAGACATAATTCTGGTAAAATCAGCATCTTTGCTTCTATATAGTTGATTTTCCTTCTTCTTTATGTTATTAGTGTCATATATACTACATCAATGTACATTATAAACTCAACAATACAGTGTTATAATTACAGCTTTATACGATCTAATGTCTCTTTAAGTAATGAAAATAAGACAAGAAAGAGAATTATACTTTTTACACACTTACATAATTACCATTTCTGGTGTTCTCTTCATTTCTTCCTGTGGATTCAAGTTACCAGCCCAAGTCATTTCTTATCAGTCTGAAGAACTTTCTTTAGCATTTCTTGTTAGGCATAGCTAAGTTCTCTCAAACTGTGCTGGGTATAGAATTCTTTGTTGGTAGTTTTTCCTTCCAGTACTTTGATTGTGTTATCCACGGTCTTCTGCCCTTCACTGTTAAGGTAATCCTAAGCAAATTTGGTTCGTATCTTCTTTTTGAACTCAAAATCCAGGTCCTTCCTGCCTCATAATCTTGGCCCTCATATTGTCCTATTTGGGGCTCTCTTGGCCCTATAATTCCTATAAGTTCTGAAAAACCCTCATGATTGTGCCTTCCCACTATTAATGGACTAATCTCTAGAAAAAAAGATGAACTTTATTTTACTTGGTCATAAAAGTAATAATATTACCTTGGCTTGCCAAAAATGCTGCAAGTTAAATTTCATGCAAAAATATAATCAATATAATCTCTTTCTCTAAAGAACTAGTAATTATTCTGTCATCTTTTAATTTTTTTTGTTTGTTTTTAACTATTCTGATAGCAAGTAATAAAAAAATCCAGACTTCTGTTGGGTTTACTTTTTAAGTTTCTAAAATCACCATCTTCATTTTATTTACCAAGTTATCAAATAGAATAATTAGCCCTGGGATCTGGGATTTTTGTAACCCATATGTAATTCATGCAGGCATGATTCATTTACACATTCAAAGGAAGCAAATTACAATTTTACAATAAGCATTTTACAAAAAAGGGGGGGCATAAAACATAGTTTACATTACGTCCTTGTTAAATGAAGCATTGTATTTAACAAAGATTGACTATCATGGGAAGACCTTTGCATTAGTAGCTCAGGAAGAGTGTGTGCCGGGCTTAGGAAGCACACTGTTTCATGTAAGGAAACATATTAAGAGACATGGCCTGTAGCCATGGTAGTCATTAAGATCTAATAAGCAGACAGTAGTTATACTAGTTATTTAATAAAAAAAATATAAGGAATTTTTAAATTAGGTATAATGCTGTTCATTAGGTTATTGAAAAATCAAAAAAGGAACATGAGGAAACAACTATAGGAAGCAGCTCCCCATCCCTATGGCTGAAGAAACAAAGGGAAGAGGTTAGATGTAGTAAAATTTGGGAGCTTGGTGAATAAGCCCCCATGGAGCTGAAATTCAGATCTCTGATGAGAGGAACCTTCAGGTAGTTGGTTCTGTTTTCTCTGAAGAAGGGCAAAATGCAAGGTTTTGCAAATGTTTTTATGAGAAGGAATTGCTGTCTCCGGGAAGGAATTGGTGAAGAAGTGTTGCTTGCTTGACACAGGAAGCAAACAAGAAGGAACATATTTCCTTCCTCTTTCCATCTTACACTCTTCCTCTAACACCTCCCCCCACACACACCACCACACATACACACACCACCACACATACACACACCACCACACATACACACACCACCACACATACACCACCACATATACACACACCTCCCCACACACACACACCACCACAATTGACAAAGATTAATAGGGACCAGCTGGTAAAGCAGAAATGTGGTTTGCAAAGTCCCAGCTCCAGTATCATGTTAACACAGTAGAAAGGGTAGGTTTGGTGCTGAGAGACAAAAACGTAGTAACTGGCACATTCATTTAGTTCTAAATAATAACTAACCCCCTAAAACAGTTTCTTTGTTTTCTATGTGCCTGGGAATGTCAGAATATTCTTATATGAAATAACCAAATATTATGGTGACTTATGGTTTCCTATAATTTTAACAAAGGCTGAATAAGTTTCAATTATTGGTGGGGAGTAATAGGAAAAAGGGAAAGGGTTACTTTCAACTTTCACAATGGACATAGTTTTATTGTTGACTACCTCAAATACGTTGGTGGTACGTGGAGTATAAATTGTAAATAAATAGAACTCAGCTGTGCCAACTGATAGAGATTTCCAACAATTTCCCAACTGTCTAACCTGGGTAAGGGGTGGTGCATTCTTAGTGGTGGATATTTTAAGCTAGATGTCCTGCAGGGAGGCCTGCGGGGTCTCTGCTCCCACTCCCCACATAAGAACGCAGGATATGGTGAGGCCAAAAAGGAACACCCACGGAGCCATAGATGGGGGAGTCATATCACTATATTCTTTCTGGCGGCACTATACTCTCACTGGAGGCTGGATCCACACTGTCTGCAAACCGCCATCCACGCTTGCCAGCGCAGCCGCTATCTTCTTGCTAGCCCCCATTCTTCTCCTCTTTCTGCTAGCGTAGCCACAGCAGTTATACTAGTGGCCAATGGCTCACTGGTTACAGCTGACGGCCAACTAGCCACAGCTGATGGCCATCCCATCACAGTTGATGGCCATTTACTACCTGAGCCAGCACCTGTCTATGTGAGGCCGAGAGCCTGGGAACTTCTTTCTGGGGCTCTGTCAGGAGCTAATGGAAGAAAGAGGAGATATTTTGAGCAGACAGCATTTCTTCAGTCTCAACTGTATTTCTTGTCCACCTAAGGGCCACCAACCTGAAAGTAGTGCCTTCCAATTTCTGGTTGGAAAAGCCACTTGGGAGATGAATGATGAAGAACATACATATTTAAAGTAAAAGCACTAAGATTTCCTTAAATTGAAAGCAAGATGGAAATAATTCTACTCTGAAAAACCTTCAGGAAATATTGTTGAACAATCTATGGTGCATTAATGGGAGTCTTTAAAAATTTTAAAGACTAACGGCATCTTTTCAATTTAAGTATGAAAAAAACTTTAAAATTGCTACAAAAATACATACTGGTACATCGTCTTATTTGATGGTGCTTAAGATAAACAAGATGTTTTTACTTAAGCCAAGGAAATCTTGTTATGTAAATGCATTTAAACATAGAGTCCTCCTCCCTGCCATCAAAAAAAATCCAAAAACCAAAAAAACTTCTATAAATTCCTAAGGTTCTTGAGATTCTTGTTTCAGTTTAAGAATTTTGAGGAAGACGGGAAATGTAGGTTATACTCCTTCCCCCTGCTTCCGAACGGTGGTTTTCAACTAACAGTGATGCATAGGATAGAAGAGTATGAGTTAATTAAAATGTTTCCTATGTGACTTTGATATCCACCCCTGCTCACAAATCAGGTTTAGAATCAATGGAAAAAGGAAATATTGAGGCAAAGGACTGCAATATCAGAAAAGATGTTACCCTTTAAAAAAAGATTTTTATCTGATTATGTTTATGATTATTTTATTATTTTGCATTATAAGCTATCTTACATAAGGATAACCAGAGCACTTACAACCACCACCAAAAATAACAATCATTGATAACCAGGATTAAATGGCCCATCATGGCAGGCAGCTCTGTAGGTGGAATATGCCACAGAGAATATTAGACTGCACCAAACAGTAGAATAGTAATGCAGACAAAATGTAACTAGACAAGGGCTCGTCAAGCTGAGACAAGGCCAAGGAACTGGAGATCAGAGCTGGGGGGGCTCCTCTCACTGGGGGCAGGAGGCTGTGGGCCTGCCAGGAGCTGAAAGTGCCCCAGGCACAGGTGCTTTTTTTGGGACAGAGCCCTGGGTACAGGCTCTTATTTCTCATTTTTTTAAAAAAACAGCCAAAAAGGCTCAGGCTGCTAGGTCACCACGAAGTCACTTTTTCTTTTCTTTCTGAGGTTTGTAATACTACTTCCGCATTTTGGATCCCCTTAACTTATAAAAGTCTCTGAACCAATTAATTTCCACATTATCTGAATGTCATTACCCCATACATCACCTATATTAACTTACCTCTGTTAGAAAAACTAGAAAAACTTTGTTACAGAAAAGAGTGTCAAAATAACTTTACGATGATATCTGCAATCTCGAGTTTTTAACATAAAAATTTCCTGAGTAAATCTGTTAGAGATGTAGAAACATATTAAACTGTTGGCATTTTCAGAATACTTGTGTCCTCTGCCCTCATTTTCACAGAAGTCAAAGTCATGTGTTGATTTAAGAAAATCCTCTGTAACATATAGTGTTGTGAGGATTGAATGATATACAGTAGTACCTCTGTGTTGGAACATCTCTGTTGATTAACATTTCAGTTTACGAAGAACGCCATAAACCCGGAAGTAAATGCTTCAGTTTTTGAACACACCTTGGAAATCGAACATATCACAGGCTTCCGCTGATTGCAAGATCCTGAGGCCTAGCTGTCGGCTGTTTTTGAACATTTCAGAACTCGAATGGTCTTCCGGAATGGATTACGTTAAAAAACCGAGGTACCACTCTAATGGAAAGCACTAAGCAAAAATGTAAATGTCAGCGGCTGAAAGTCTGCAGGTGAAAGTCTGTAGGGTGAAACCCAATGAAAGTCAACTAATTCAATTGATCATTGGCTCCATTTTGAAGATTTGTCAGGGCTTCCCGCATATCCTAGAATTCCTCCAAATATTCTTCTATGCCTTTAATGAAAGAAAGCATTTTACACTCAATTTGAACACTTCAACTGAAGAAACAACTTAGCACAGTGGTTAGAATCAGGCTTCAGAGTCGAATCAGGCTTCAGTAAGGTTGGATCCCTTCCTTTCCTACTGAGTGATCTCAGGTAAGTAGTGTCACCTCTCTGCCTCATTTTCTCATCCCTAAAATAACGATAATAGTACCTCCTTCATAGGATTGTTAAAAGGATGAAATGAGTTAACATATGTAAACGCTTACAGCAGAGGTTAGCTATGTTGGCAAATGCAAGCTATCCTCCGGTGATAAATTCAAAACTATCTTGCAAGTAAACCCAGCTTCTAGAATTTTATTTTTAACTTAATTCCAGTAACAGCAGACCTAGACTTAACAGGTTTTTTTCGGCCATCACTAATTATAAGCACATTTATAAAACCTTGTAAAACCTTATTTTCTGCATACTTTTTAAAAAACAGACTTATTAAAAAAAATTATTCCAAGCAACTCTACAAAGCTCAGTGCAGTGTTTGCTGCATCTATGGAATTGGCACTTCTAGAATCCACTTTGAAAACTAGTGTATTTGGCTCATTTACATTTGCTTTGCTTCGATGTGCAACAATTTCCAAACTGCTATTTTTCTATCAATGACAAATACAGTGTGATACAGATGGCTTCTACTGCAGTATTGTCAGAAATCACAGTTGAAAGACGCCATGGAAATACAATAAAAGAAAGCAATGTTATCTTGATTTTCCAAAAGTATCTTCATATGTTGGCAGTTTTTAAGGTCATTTAAAATGAAGTGGCAATTATAGCTTCCACATTTGACATTAATAGTAATTTGCATCACAACAGTGGCTCATCAAAGTTTGTGTTTGTGAATTTTTCTTTATATAGGTGATGCAGTAAGCATCATGATTAACTAAGTCATCTTATAAAGCTTAATTTAAAATGTATGTAAAGAATAGTAGGAGCTCTTAAATGTTGAACATAGGCATTAAAAATCAGTCGCTGATAGAACTTGGGCATAAAGTTAATGAGGCAGTTTATGTTTTCTGGTCGTATTGCATGGGATTTTCCATTAGAAACAGACTTCAAGGGCTAGTATGTCATGCATTTATCTATTCTAGTAATGATTTTTCTTTCTCCAAATTGATCTCTTGTAATGTTCTTGGGACAAGCTATAGTCACTTCAGCATCATATTGTATATCAAAATAAGTTAACAGATCAGTGTAGAAGACAGTAAGAATCAAGCAGTAAAAAAAGTGAAGGAAACAATAGTGAATGTACCTGGAAATAAATGACCCAAAGGAAAACAATCCAAGTCTTCCTTTTTGTTTGGTCCACAGAGTTCTTCTTTTGTGGCAAACATATAATACAATCCCCATTCCTGAAAGAGCATAAAAAATAGATTGAATACTTTTTAAAAGCAATATGGTTGGAAGGTAACTGTGCTGTGTAAAGAATCATAGCTAACACCTCTTTCTTCCTGGAAGTCATTAAAAGAGAATTGATTAGCAGGTATTCTTTGGCATAAAGTAGATTTTGCACAAATCTTGACTGGAAATGAATTTGCAAATTAAAATGTCTTCTAATGTGATTACATTGTCTCATAGTATAAATCATTTCAGAAGTGAAAACTCTACTTTTAATAAGAAATGAATACATTTTCTTAGCAGAATTAAGTCGTGACCCAAGTAGAAACTGAAATTCATGTGCAGTACGGGCCACAAAATAGAAAAATATAGGATGCATAGCATCTGCTTAAATGTTTGCTTTATTATGAGTAGTTGTGCACAGGGCTGTAGGCTAAATTGGGTACATTTGTTTTAAAGATCTATTTATTTATAATTTGATAAATCTCATAAATTTTACATTTTTAAAGAACGGGTTTGTTGCAAAACGTTGGTACACCTTCTTCTTATCCTTAAGATCTCATAAACATGAATAAACTGTGTTTACTAAATGGTGGGAATTGTGTCATAGTGGGTTGTGTGCTCGGGTTGGGATAAGTTTGAGCGGGTTTGAATCCTGTTTTTGTCACTTACTCTCTGAGTAACTTTAGGCAAATCTCTAAACTGGGGACACAAAACCTACCTTGCAAGTTCATTGTGAGGATGAAAAGGCACAATGAATTCAGGGTGCCTTGCTGGTGGTGCTCTGGTATCTAAATTATCCAAGAAGTAGCAAATTTTAAACTTACATTTATGGGATCTTATTCAATAGGACAAGACAAACTGATGGACTAAATTAGATACTCTCTTTTCTGTCATACTCCCATGTACTATCCTCAAAAGTCTTAAAACACGGGTTTAAATGTACTGCGTTTCCCTGAAAATAAGACCTAGCCAGACAGTCAACTCTAACGCATCTTTCGGAGCAAAAATTAATATAAGACCCGGTATTTTATTAATTATATTATTATATTTATATTAAGACCGGGTCTTATAGTAAGATTAATATAAGACCTGGTATTATATTAATTATATTATTATATTTATATTAAGACCGGGTCTTATAGTAAGATAAGACCAGGTCTTATATTAACTTTTGCTCCAACAGACACATTAGAGCTGATTGTCTGGCTAGGTCTTATTGTCGGGGAAACACGGTACCTTCTTACTGTGCATTCTTTTTATCCTGCCTATTCTGTGTTCTGTTTTTTCACTTTCTTGTTTTCTTGTGATTTTTAATTTTTTTTTTACCTAAGTCTGAAAGTTATGCAATGTTTTACCTTAGAAATTACAAGTTAATTGGTACTTTAACCCTCCAACAGGAAAATATAACCGATATGCTCTTATTTACATGTTAATTATCTATATATTTTAAATCTCACAAGACTTTATTATTCTACTTACATAGTCAATTCTCATTTAGATTTACCCACTTAATTACGGCTTTTTTTTGGTATTCTTTCCTTTCTACAGTAGATAACCTTCTAATTGGTATCATTTTCCTTCTGCCAAACGAACAAAATTATTTTCTTCCTAAAAGTCTGCTGGTAGCAAATTCTGTTTTGTCTGACAATGTCTTTATTTCATCTTCATTCCTGAAGAGTATTTTTGCTGGATATAGAATTCTATGTTGGTCATTATTTTCTTTTAGCATATTGATTGTATACTTCTATTGTCTTTTGTTTTGTCTTGTTGCTAAGTCAGAGCTGCCAGTATATGTTCGCCTCTTTGGAGATATCCTGTCCTTTTTATTTAAATCTAGCTGCTTTGTATTTTTCTCTTTTCTTATTCTGCAATTTCAGTATATGTCTAGATGTAGATTTTTAAAATATTTATCTTGATCAGGACCCATCATTAAAATGATTCTTTCCACATCATAGCTAATGTTATAAGACATTTCTTGTTGGAAACACCTAATTTGAAAAAAGCTAGTTATAACCATAATTTTCTACAATCCTAACACCCTCTACACTCAAAGAAAAAAACTTTGGACTTATAAAATCAGGGAACATTGAAATCCTTTTTATTTTCCTCCTCTCTTCTGAATAACAAAATGTAAATATAACACTTACACTTATTACCTTCTTAAGCATTTCATTCCTAGCGGTGTGGTTAACAATGAAGGGTAGGAAAAATAAGGAGCATGGTGGTGTAAGAGGACCTCTAGTTCTCTCCCCTTGAAGTTACAAGTTGGCCAACTGTAAGTCAACAAAGGATTCCCTGCTCAACACATAAACATGTCTGAGAGATCTGGGCATTGAGACATCTGAAGATGAGATATGGAGGCGAACAGTGGAGACGGAATGAGGTGAAGGACAGACAGAGGCTACTCACAGCCGGTGCTTCATAGCCCCAGCAGTGGCCACAGCAGTGAAGGGTCGGGGTGCAAATCCACTGGGCAATCAGAGGGGCAGAGGGAACAATCCGCCTGAGTGGCCAGCACACATTGAGGCTGGGCCCAGGGTCAGGGTGAGAGACGCGTTGCAAAGAGTGACAGTGGTCCACAGCCCACCACCCTCTGGACAAAGTATTCTGCAGATGCGGGAACCCACCCACCACATCCCTCTGGGGCCAGCTAAGGCAGCAAAATTGTGAAAAGACTGGAAAAAAAACCTTCCCAGCCTAAGTGGTCTGTACTAATTGCAGCTGAACCCACTGGATAGAAGAACAGAGCCACAGATACACGAACCTGCTTCCCTTGGCCCAATCCTTCCCCACCCATCGCAGCCCAGCCTGTTAGATAGCCAGCTTGATTTAGAGCAGCTCCCCTACAGCTTCTGAGATTAGGAAGGCAGCATGGGGAACACACAGGCCAGAAGACCCATAGCCGGCCACTTCCAATCCATGGGGGTCGTCCCCTGAGACTGGGGTAACAGGGTCATAAAGGGGACACCCACCCCCTCGGGGAATATGTGATGCTTTCAATGGCCAAGGTGACACCAACCCCATAGAGATCCAGGAAGCCCCAGTAGAGCAGGTAAGAGAAAATAAGAACTTCTGCTTCAGCACCACCTACTTGAAAAAAAAGAAAGACCTCTTTACATCAACCTGCTAAACAGTGAGTTGTCAAATACTTAAAAAGAATTCTTCCCATAAATACCCAGGGAGAAAAATAATTCATCAAGTAAAATCAATAACCAAGGTAACTGGGAATTCAGAAACAAAATGAAAAACTCCAGAAAATAAACTTAGACATGGAAGACTGTGATTTAAATGACAGAGAATTCAAGATTGCAGTTCTGAAAACACTCAGTGAGATACAAGAAAACTTAGAAAAGAAATTCAACGAGCTCAGAAATAAAATTAGTGAACAAAAGGAGTACTTTACCAGAGATTTTTTTTTTTAATAGTTTCAAACAAATTCTGGAGCTTAAGAACTCAGTAAATGAGATGAAGACAGAACTAGTGAGCTCAGGAAATAGAGGAGACTAGATGAAGGAAGAATTGGTGATATTGAAGATAAGAATCTAGAAATGACTCAGGTGGAAGAAGAGAGACAATTGAGAGAAAAAAAAAAAAGAGAAAAAAGAAAGAACTCTCCATCAACTGACTTCATAAGAAAGAGCAATATAGGACTAATGGGTATGCCAGAAGAAGACAAGAAGGAACAGAGAGGTTATTCAAACAAATAATTGATGAGAAATTCCCAAACCTATGGAAAGATTATTGAATCCAAGAAACAAACGAAACACCAATCTAAAAAAAGCCCTTTCTATAAGGCACATTATATTAAAACTGTCAAAAATTAAAAACAAAGAAATCTCAAAACAGGCAGGGAAAAGAACATGGTTACCTATAAAGGAAACTCTAGTAGATTACCATCAGATTTTTCAGCAGAAACCCTACAAGCCAGGAGAGCAGAATCAAACGCTCAAATTATTGAGAGAGAAATCATCAGCCAAAAATAATATACCCAGCAGATATCCTTTAGATATAAAGAATAAATAAATGCTTTTCCAGACATATCCCAGTTGAGGGAATTTACCACAAGACCTGCATTACAGGAAATGCTTTAAGGTGCTCTTCCTCCTGAAACAAAGACAAAAGGATACAAAGCTGTAAGATGACTAACAGACAAAAGCAGGAAATTGAAACCCTTGTTCAGAATAGGGTATCGAACACATATATATAACATATAGGTTAAAGGTAAAAGCATTAAAAAAAAACAAAAACCTCTATAATTTGGAAATGAATGCACAGCACAAAAAGGGATAATTTTATGACAACAAAAAACATAAAAGGGGAGGGGAAAGGACTGAATTTGCACAGGTGAATGGAGATAAGATGCAACCAGAAGAAAAACAACTATTGTACATATGAAACTTTCTTTTGCAAAATCTAATGGTAAGGGCCGGCCCGGTGGCTCAGGTGGTTAGAGCTCCATGCTCCTAACTCTGAAGGCTGCAGTTCGATTACCACATGGGCCAGTGGGCTCTCAACCACAAGGTTGCTGGTTCAACTCCTCGAGTCCCGCAAGGGATGGTGGGCTCCACACCCTGCAACTAAGATTGAACAGGGCACCTTGAGCCGAGCTGCTGCTGAACTCCCAGATGGCTCAGTTGGTTGGAGCGCATCCTCTCAACCACAAGGTTGCCGGTTCGACTCCCGCAAAGGATGGTGGGCTGTGCCCCCTGCAACCAGAAAACGGCAACTGGACCTGGAGCTGAGCTGTGCCCTCCACAACTAAGACTGAAAGGACAACAACTTGACTTGGAAAAACGGCCTGGAAGTACACACTGTTCCCCAATAAAGTCCTGTTCCCCTTCCCCAATAAAATCTTTAAAAAAAAAAAAAAAAGCCAACCTAATGGTAACTACACAAAAAGATCTAAAACATAGCAAATATTCAATAGATGATAGCCACTGTCATTTTTATTGTTATTGATGAAATAGTGGTTTTATATGGAAAGGAAGAAAGGAATTGAAAGTTAGGTGGTGGAGAAAGAGAAACATCTCTTCTAATTCAGTAGCAATTAGGTGAGTGGGTATCAGTGCACATGTGTGCATTACAAATTAAAATCCCCCTCCCATTTTCCTTACTATCCACCTAGTTGTGTAGAACAAGAAATCAACATGTATAAGGACTCCAAAGAACCCAGAAATATCTATCATCAAGTCGCATTAAATGGCATCCATATGAAATTCCATACATATACAAACTAAATTATTTGGAGAAAATTCATTGTGCTATTTGCATCTCCAAGCCATAAAAGCGGGCTTTTTTTTCTTTATTAAAAAATATTCTGTGCATTGTATCATTAACATCTAATACTGTGTCCAAAAAAATCTTTGGTGTACTGGGGTGAGGAGGATAGAACAAATGATTCAATGCAAGATTAAAACTGCTTTAAAGTCTTGTGATTTATACTAAAAATTTATGAAAATATTGCTCAAAATACTGGTATATTTTAATATAAAACATTTTTACTTCATATGGAATAAATATTGCTGGTCTAAGAAGATATGTCACGTTCCTCACTTATCCCTGGCACCCTGCTAAATATCTTTGATTTCGGACAGATCAGTATTTTTAGGTCTAGACCAAATAGCAACAACAAAAGTTTACAAAAATTGTCACTGATCCTAATTAAGTTCATACTTATAAAATATTATGAAGTCATCACACAAGATGACTGGTCAAGTCGACTTTTTTAATTAAAATGGTCTTTATCATACCATTAAAAAAACCTAGTGCTTACACTAGTTTTCAATTTCAAATCCGTTTTAATCTAATAACAATATTTCCTAATAACATAAATGTGAGTTACTTTATCAACAAAGCAGCTGCTCCAAAACAATTACTACTTAAATTTAATTGTTTCATACTTTATGTATTGCAACTAGTGAATAGAGAAGATACTAAAAAGAATGAGGTATTTGTACTTTCCCTTGCTTGTCCTGAACCTGCTTGTTTATAGGCCAATTTTTCTGACTTTACACTTTAGTTGTCACTGACATGCATAGCCAAATTCCTTCTTTGTTCATCAATTTTCTTATCATTTCAATTTGCGATAAATGTTCAATCTGTCTATATATTGCTAATGAAAAAAATCAATGAAAGATTCAATATATCAGTCATTATGAAAATGACTCAATCCACAAAAAGCCGTTATTTTGTGATACCAGCTGTTTTCCTTCAAACCTGACTGAGTTTTTTTCTCCTTCATCTTGACATTACTCTTTAACTACAAATGTGAGACTTTTTTACTTTTACTGACTCCGTAAGTCTTTAGTAATTATTAACTTAATGTGGATCTTAAAATTGTAAAAAAAACATGTAGTAATTTACAATCAAGTTACTCCAATTTTTCCATAGGATTCTAAATTCATTCACTCAATCAAAAATATTTTAAAAATACCTAATATGGGCAAGGTCCTCTTGTGGGTAACTGTGTACCAGAAATACCAAGATGTCTATAAGCCTCTACCTGAAAAAGAGATGCCAGTCTAGTAGTCTCCAATAGAAAAGATGTTCACAGACGTAACTCCTTTGAACATTTACTCTCAAATACACCTCATCATATTATTCCTAAAATTAAGCCATTTTCTTCTGACATAAATAATATTCACTATCACATCACCTGTGGAAAGGTAATGTAGAACATTACTTTGAAAGAGACTAAGCTCAAATGTGAAAGAATACATATAAAAAGGCAATACCCAGAACAGCAAATGTATTTAAGCCAAAATTTACAAAATTTACAAACAAAATACAGTCACAAATAGATGCCAATGAAAATTTTACTTAAAAAAAAAAAAAAAATTCTACCCATGAATGCACTAAATATAAATTCATTTTAATTAACAATGTAATTTTTTTAAAGCATAGAACTTACGAAAACAGTGGTCATAAAAATGGTCTTCTGAAAAGTCTTTTCTGTAGACTTCTGTATTTATTAAGAGCAAGACAAACTATGCAGAGACCAAGAATTCCAGGGAAAAAGAGTTGAGCCAGAGCAAACAAAACCAAAATTTTGAATAAAAGAATAGTGTAACTGAAAAGTTATGGGAAGAGAAAGAACTTGGCTCCTTAATTTATCACGTAACAGTGTACATTTTTAAAAAAGATGTTTTTAAGGAGTAGTGCTTTTATGGCTTTAGCAAGGTATCACATAAGGAAACAAGTCAACAGTATGTTGAAAAATATCTCCATGTTATCTATTTCATTTTAGTGGAATGGTAGGGTTTTGCCCTAAAATAACTGCTATCACTCCAAGTAACTCCTTCCTAAACATATACATACTCATATATAAATTGAAAGCCATGATAAATTTAGCCTCATTAACTGTCAGATCTATTTTTTAATCTTTAGGTAAAAGTAACCAATTTATCCTTCCCATAATATTCCCTTTCTACACTATCAGTGACATTACTGTTTTAAAATTGGCAGTTTTAACTTAGGATGCCATCTCCTATGAGTCATTTACCGTTTTTTATTTGTTTGGGTAGGAGAATTCATCAAAGTGGACATTCTGTAACTCTTTGGTTAATAAATTGGCTCAAGTCACATTTTTAGCCCAGACAGTTTTTGGTTGTACTTTCATATAAAATATGTGTGGAAATATTATCTTTGTGGCTGCAAAATTGTCTGCTACTTTGCTACTTTTTGAATATGATTTTTATCACCATCTTAATACTTTATAAAGAATGCAGAATGTTTGGCTTCCTCAGAGTACAGAGATATGCTTTAGTTAAAGCTAATTGGCTCAGAAATTTAAAAGATTTTATTTAATATAACTGTGTTTTGTAGCTATAAGCTCATAATTTTAACATTTAGTTTTTCTGTTATACTATTTCTGAATAGTAATGAAACATTATATTCCATTTGGATGATGTTGATATTCAACATGTAACCAAATACTGGAACTTTTCAAATCAACCTGCTACCAACATGAACTCGAATGCATGGGCATTTTTTATGACTATTTTTAATGTACTAAAATATTCAATAACTGTTACTTGCACATTACATGAAAAATTAATTCTTAACAAACTTTTATTCAAAGCATTAGGAAAATCATATTCAAAACACAGAAATAATCAGACTATAACAATGCTGCATAGATAGTGGTATACAAGTTCCCTGACGCTTAGTGATTTCCTCCTATCTAAAACTTTAATTTTCAAGTCATCAGTAGAAAATGGTAGAGACAGTATTTTGTCTCTTTGAGGCTGAAACAATGGCTTTGATGGTGAGAAGTGACACCATTTTAACAACAAAGACTAGATTATCCCCAATTCAATTATATTCCTTTTTTGTTATTTCCCAGAGATGAAAATTTAGAATGTAAGGATTACTAGATGGAAATAGGAGGTAAATTACCTATTAGGAGATATCCTGGTCAGTGCCTGCTTTAATCAGACAAAACACTCAATTAAGTTTTAAAAATTACAGCCATACCATTATGCTTAACTAAAATTGTCAACATGAATACTGTTTTACATAATACATTACATGTATACAAGAAAAAAATGACCTGTTTCCAATCCTTTGTCTTTCAGTTTAAAAAAATGTTATCACTAACGGGGATTTGAAAAATAATTTTCATGTTAGAACATTAACTTTATAGAGATCAAAATCATTTTGGACAAAATAGCCTAAATCAACGAGAAATTACTAACTTTCAAGGTTACTTTTCAAAAGGGAAGACAATTTATTTGGAAGGAATGTGTAGCTGAAAACACTATTCATTAAGAAAGTATGGTTATCCTGAGAAAGAATTAAAATTGCCAGAACTTTCAGAAGGCTTTAACAATGCATGAAGGAGCAACTTGTAAGCTCTAGCTTCTTAAGTTACTACCTACATAAAAAATGTTTTGATCTAAAGAATGCTTTGGGCTTCTCTACTATACTGGTATGTAACAGGTCACAACCAAGACATCTGAAAGTGATGGACTATGAGCAAATTTTGTATTCATTTCAGGCAGACTTCTTCCTTTTTCCGTTCCTAAGAAAGAGTTTTCCAATGGTCTTGGACTCAAACTTACTGTTCACAAAAATATTCTTCTGTAAGCAAATTCATAGTTTTCTTATAACAGTAAACAAATTGTCTGGTCTACATCCTTTAATCTATGCCTAGAAAATAAGGCATTGGTAATGTTTCATTGGCCACTGCAGAGCAGACAAGTGTTTCCTTTCTGATCAGAGATATATGCAAACATTCCTCAAAGTGCATTGTTCTTTTTACAGTCTGCTATGCATTTACAGAGTCAGAATTTATAACTATCTTCATTCTTTTAGTATAAAATAATACTTATTCCCAACACCTTACATATACCATAACACTTGAGAAAAGACAAAGTGAGAGCAGCTACAGAAGTAGCAAGATATTTTTCACAACTAAAAAAATACAAAAAAGGGCAAGTTAGTATGAACTCTCAATAATATTCCACTTTGGGTTCCAAATTAAGATTTGACAAGTTTGAAGCCTTGTCCTGTGTCCAGCACAGTTGGTAGAAACCAACTCATTTTTAACCTTTTCAAGCACCTAAAACAACTTTTGCAGATCCAAAAAAGGTTCAGACCACACAACCAATTTGCCAAATGCACTAGTGGGCATGTAATACGAGGAAAGTGCAACATCCAGTGCTTGGCCACGTCACTTCCCGTGGGCAAGTGCAGCGTGTAGTCGCTCCACTGCTTTGACACACCATACACTGCTTTCACCGTGCGTCCCTTCTCAGTCCAGCAGACGTTACTACTGGAGTTGCAGTTATACTCTACCCAGTCTTTTGTAAAGTCACCCAGCTGTGGGGGGTCAGCTTCTTCGATATCTGTTGACTTTGTCATCTCTGCTCCTTGCACTGCAATGTACTGGTCATTGATTTTTCTAACTTCTTTCACCCAAGGGGTTGAATTCTCACTATCTAATACAATAATAAGTCGGGAACAGAAGGACCCATTTTTTTCTCTCCACCATTCCAAAAGTGTGTCAAAGCGTAGTATGTCTCCACCTGTGAACAAAAGAAAAGTGAATAGAGTAATAATTTCTGAAGCCTCTCATTAAGAATACTCTTTTGTTGTAAGTGTATTTTCTTTAAATTCTTGGAATTAAGTATGTGACCAAAAACAAAACTATCTATTCAGAAAAATTTTTAAAAACAAACTTCAACTTCAGATAAAAAAACCCACAAAACCAATCATCGTTGTTTCTCACATAAAAAACAAGATATGCTAAAATAAATCAAGAAAATTGTTTCATAAAGTTAAACTTGGTGAAAAAATAAAATTATAAAGAAAAGTTAACATTCTACATCAAAAGCAGCAAATAGGGCTTGTGGGCCAAATCTAGCCTGCTACCTATTTTGGTACAGACTGAGAGCTAAGAATTGACTTTCCATTTTTACATGGTTGAAAAAAAAAATCAAAAGAGCAATATTTTGTGACATGGGAAATTACTGGAAATTTAAATTTCATAATTGTTTCCACAAATAACATTAATTTATGTTCTGTCTGTGGTTGCTTTTCAACTACAGCAGCAAAGCTGAGTAGTTGCAACAGGGATCTTATGACATTCAAAAGCCAAAAATAGCTGGGTCTTTACAGAAAAAGTTTGCCAACCCTATTCTACACCACTGATAAAATAATGTTACCTTGTTCTCATATGTAGGTAGCTACTAAATGACAAAGAAACTTCCACCCTGTACCAAGAATGAGTTTAGAATGAGTTTAACTTATTTTTAAATCAGTTTTATAACTGAACAACAACAAAGGATTAAAAATAGTTTACACAGAAAGGTCTAAAGTAAATAAATTTGACCTAGAAACCTGTCTTGTAGCTAATAGGCTAGTTTTGCATTAAGTTTGAGTTTGAAATATGTTACATTAAAATAGCTTGACTATTTAATTTTTGGTACCCTCTTAAATTTCGTGCCTGAGGCAATTGCCATCCTCACCTCACCCTAGTCCTGGCTGTCTCAATGGTACACTGATACTGTCATTCCAATTCTAGATATTTGTCCTAAGGAAAGAGCAGAAATGAGGGCAAAAAATTACATATAAAGACCTTCTTCCCTCTGTTATCTAAGCCAGTATAAATCTGAAACAACTAGGGGCAGTGGAGATAAGTTATGGTAAAAATCTTAGGAGAGAACTTTATAATAAAATGATATTTATGTTTTCCAAAATTTTTACATTGAGCATATGTTACTCTTATAATTACAAAAAATTTTTAACATGCTACAATTTACTGGCGCAGTATCTAAAACCTAACTTCAGAATATACATTTCTACCAAGAGCATCAACTATCCTCTTTGCTAAACTATCAAAATGACCATACCAGAGTCAGAAAGAATCCTTTAGAATCTGGACTCTTAGTCGTATGACATCTGAAGTCAGGGTGTATCACATTCTTTATAATTTTCTTTTATTCATCAGCCTGCTACATTTTAGATGCTGACAACAAAAAACTTGTTTCATGAATTGGTCTTATACAGGCATATCATCTCAAAGGCACTATTTTAATACATGGTCTCCATATATAATACTACTAATGTGTTCCTTCAAATATACTTCCTGAAGATGCCTTTTCAAAAACGGTCAAATGTTAACTTTTTTATTATTGCCAGTTCTATTATATTTCTCTAAAGATCAGAGGATGACATAAATTACAAGAGCTATTTTACAAATTCCATCTACCAGAAAACATCACTATCTGACTTACTTTATATAACTATTTCAGGAAATATTCTTCAGCATGTTCTATACTAATTCTCTTATACATATGCTCTTTAGATATCAACAAGAGACTTAAACCCTTTTAAACCGACTATGTCTTTCCTCTTGTTTTGTTTTGCATTGTTCTATGAATTGGTTCTTGGCTTTTGGCCCAGATACAAAGTACTTACATTTATCTCAAATAACAGTCACCTGATGCAGTCCAAGTACTTGAGATTGCTTTTGAAAGACTTGGTATGTGATAAAGGGCTTTATAGATTATCTACATTTTTTTAATTTGTTCTCTCTTGTCATTACCATCATTTTCACCCTCAAGAAAAAGGCATAAATATCAGGTTCCGTATTATGGGATAAAGGGCAAATATAGATTCTCTTTTTCACAGTGATATTTAGTTCTGAACCTGCTCTTAACTTGCTAATTCAAGTAAAAACCAACTCAAGTCATGATGTTTCCTGTTTTAGAGGTTTTTGGAAAGATAACTATTAAAAAATTCTCAAAGCTTAGAGTTCTTTGAGACTTGCTTTGGAATGAATTAAAGCATTTTCTTCAGAGCAAGGGTGTTCAATACTATTTCTGAGGTAGAATTAGCCTTTAAGGTCGGTATCTGGGTCAGGCTAGGGCAGAAACGGACTGAAAAGAAGCTCAGCCTCTGGGTCTGGTTCAACCTGATTACCAACAAGTGTTACAGGCTGTGAGAGTATGAATATAACTGCTGAATTATGGGAGAGCTGTGTCAAGCTATGCTCTCTTCATTGTTTTTTTCTAATTTTAACAATAAAGTCTCTGACAAAAAGAGTTACACATACAGGAACAAATCTTGTTGGCTGATAGAGAATTCCATAATGGTCGATTTACTGGTGACATGAAAAAAAACGTAAAGATACCGTTCTAGAATGTAACTGCTAAACATTTACCTAAAATATAACCCTATTTTAAAGTTTTTAAGTCTTCACAAATTATGCATTTATCATGGTGACTACTTTTCCTAGGACAAGACAACGCTAATATAAATATTAGTAAACAGAACATCTAGAATTTATTTCCAAAGCCATATTTTAAAAAATACTCGAAATAAATTTTAAGATTTAAGATAAATGCAAACTTTTTCAAAAATGTGTATATTAATAAATCCCTCATGTAAACAACACAACAAGCTTACTTTTAAAATTACTTTCCTGTAATACCTAAAAATAACTAAAGATTTATGCATGACAACGAAAATTATGCCTTCCCCCCATTTCATCTGGGGAGAGTTTATTATTATAAGCATTTCAGTAAATTTTCAATAATGAATCTCTGCTTTTAGGTATGAAAGTCTATGTCTGTAAAGATTTTTTGACTAAAAGTTTTTCTCTTTTTGTGGTCTGAAGTACACAAAATGCTACATTTACCTGGAATTGAAGTAGCCATAAAAGTTAAAAAGTTGTTTTCTATATTGAGTTATTAAAAAGTTAGGTCAAGTAATTTTATAAATTATATTCAAGTAGTTTAATATTGACAAGTTTCTTCTATATTCTAGTATTTTGAAAATGGGTGCACCATGCTAACAAAAATATGTACTTCACCAGAATATGCCATTTCTCCACCTTCATGTTTTTTGCCTTTGGTGGCAACATGGTACATAAAGAAAAACACACTTTAGCAGTCAGGCAGATCTGAGCTTCCATCATGGCTTCCTTACTTCTTGGTAGTATGACCAATAGATAAGTTACGTAACCACTTTCAGCTTTCATTTCATCCTTTGAAAAATGCAGACGATAGAGGTGATAGTATTTACCTCAAAGGATTTCAAGTGAATATTGAATTTAGTGTGTAGAAAGTACCAAGCACAGTAGCTGTGCTTCAAATGTGCCCAATGTTAGTTTGCCATTACTACCAGATAGCCGCTGATTATTCAGTATTTATTTCCAAAAGCAAAAAATAACAAGAACATTTTTCTTTCTGATAAAACCTGGTTATAAATTTGGCATGAAATTACTGAGACCATGGTGGTTTAAAATAATTTCTACTTTAACTTCGTGTTTGTTGTCTTCCTTCTGGAGTTCTGTATTGGCAGTTCCGCCTCTGTCCTTCTGTAATCCTTTTATTTATAACCTAAATGAATTATTTCTAATCTAAAACAAGAAAATTATCTTTTGAATCATGATTCATTCAATGATTTCATCCATCTATCAGTTATTTAAGGATCCCCTACGAAGTGCCAGGCTGTGTTTTAGATGATAAGCAAATAAATCATAAAACAAAGCCCTTGACTTTACAGGGTGCCTATTGTAGTTGGCAAGACCAACAAACAAATTTACATATACAGTACTATAGAGATCTCATTTCTCTCTGGGCAGGAAGATTTAATGCAACCCCCTCACTTTATAGATGAGAGAACCAAAGCCAGAGGTTAAATAACTTGCCTAAAATAACACTATTGGGGCAAATGAGGCCCAAAGCCAAAGTCTCCTGACCCCGGTGCTTCTCCCATCATATCACACTGCCTGCTGTTTAAAATTTTGGTGAGCTTTCTAACATAAATAAAACTGTACATGTGAAGGACTACTAAAGTTAGCATCCATAATATTTAAAGACTTAAAAGTACTAGTCAAGTAAGTTCATTAGCTTTTGAAAAATGTTACTATATTTAATAATTCTGAAAATACTTTAAAGGAAACTGATTATAAGTCTCAGATCAAATAGATTTTTTCCTTCCAATAAATATATGACATAATTCTCAAAACCTTTGGAGATTACTAAACAGGTATGCTAGAGAAAATAAAAAGAGTCATACATATACTTGGTAAACTGTATAGTGCAAAATTGAGAATTCTGGAAATTTAACATTTCGGTGTGAAGGACAGATTGCCATACTAGGTGTATTTTCACCATTGTGAAATTGCCAGAGGTGACTTTACCTGCAAGAGCCCACTCTCCTGTACCATGGGTGTGCCCACTGTAATATAAAACATATGTATCGTGTCTGGGTCCATCCATAGTCCGAAGTTCAAGGAAAGCTTTCAGTTTGGAATGGAGAGTATCAAAAGATAGTCCACTTGTGGAGTAGTCACAGCCATAGGTCTCAATCATATGATACGCAAAAAATCTTTGAATAGCATTGAGCATGCCAGTAGACCTCAAATTTAACTCCTGTACATGTTCTGGTGGAAGAAGTGTTGGCTGACCATCAGGACTGAAGGAGAAAAAAAGATGATTTTGGTTTTCAAGACGTATTCATGCTATGTCACATTTTAATCCTTTATTTATAATTAATTATCTAAGAATCATAATAGTTGCTAAATGGCAGGATTTTAAAAAAATAATCTTTTCTAAAATTCCTTTAGTGCTAAGAACTAAACTTTCAAAAATCAAAGCCTAGTTTCTAGAAATTATATTTCTTGTAAATAAATCAATCACCAAACTGAGAGCTGGGAGAATAGTACCTCCAAATGTACACTACACTCTTCATTCTTTATTCATCTTTTCACCAAATAATATGTACTGACCAAGACATTTTAAAAGCAAAATTATACTAACTTTACCCCAAAAGTGTATTATAAAAAATTTAGTAAAATATGGAAGCAATATTTTAAATTATACACTTAATTTTATATTGGAAGAACTACCTTTATAAAGTTATGTTCCAGTTTTACTAAGCTAAAGTACATAAATTATAAAAGAAATTACCTGAGTAAATGGCACTTAAAAACAATTATTAAAATCTAGATCCATTCCATATACTACTGAATACTAATTGAAGACTTAGATCTGATCCTGGAAGAAATGTAAAATGGTACTCTAGTAAAGATGACAAATCACGTCCTACAACTAGCAGAATCAAAATACTATCGATATTGAAAGGGGAAAAAAAAATCATCACTCCTATCCAGGAAAGGAATTTTGAAAACTTTACATTTTGCTTCATGTGTTATCTATCAATAGTATTCCAATAACACTTTGTTTTCATTAAAAGAATAAAAATTTTGTTCCATATTTGTAACATTTAATAATCACAAAAAAGTAAAATAAGAAATGTATAAATAAAAATCATAATGGAATAACAATCTAACTGCAGATTACTTTTTCCACATATCTTTCTGTAGAGTTGTCACATCTTACTTTATGGGACCCTTCTAAATCTATTTATCTTACTTCTAATGAGAATCTTCAGCTTTTTATTAAGACTTTAACATGGAGGAAAATATTTAATACAAATAGTCTATTTGGGGGTTTTATGTCAAATATTTGAAATCAGATAAAAACTTTTTCATTTCAAGTCCCCCCCACCCGAAGGAAAGTATGCTGAATACTTGGTCATCAGAATTCATTAACGGCAAATAACTCATTTTTTTCTATTTCAAAGGTACTTAACTATATAAAAGAAAAATTTAAATGTGGCAATATTTACAGATTGAGACAGATCTGCCACATACTGGGAGTCAAGAATTATCTTGGAATAAAACTGCAATCAAATATATATTTGCATTGCCAATCTTCTGAATTCCTGATATTTGTATAACATTTTCCAGTGGGTAGTATTTTTATATTCATATTCTCATTAGCTCTTTCTAACACTTCTCTGAGATGGCAGACTAGGTATTGTCATTTGCATTTTATTTTACTTATTTCTATTTTTCTTAAGGAGGGTGCAGCTCACAGTGGCGCATGCAGGGATCGAACCGGCAACCTTAGTGTTATTAGCACCATGCCCTAACCAACTGAGCTAACTGGCCATGCATGTCATTTGCATTTTAGATAAAGATACTGAGGTTCAGAGAGGCTATGAGTTGCCTAAGGTAACACAGAAGTAGAATGTAGGACTCTCAGGTCCAGTGTACATTCTATTATATACGCGTATCACCACAGTATTTCATGGGATGTTTTCTTAAATAAGATACCCCTTTCTAAAGAAAGGGTAGGCTGTTTCCTTAGAAAATTCATTATTTCCTGATTTCTAGCTAAAATACAAACTAATCACATTTATCAAAAAAATATATATATATATATTTAAATTGAACCCTGAAGATTATATTATTATTCAGAGTGAAGGGCTTTTAAACATTTGGATTAATAATAAAAAAAAAGCAACAGTATTATTTCAAAAATATAGTTTTGAAAAACTGAGCTATCACATTTTATAATCATACAAATATTAAGAAAATGTTGAATCAAGAAGATATTACTAATTACTATATACTAGATTACTGTACCTGCAGAAGTTGGTAGGAATCACAATAGCATATCCAACAGATGTTCCTCCTAAACAGTTACCCAATTCATGGAAGAGCCCATGAGCCATGGATTCCAATGGCAAAACAATCAGAAACATGCTCAAGAAGATTCCATTTGTTGGCTGAAAGAAATTTAAAGCATCCTGTTTACACAGTGTGTGTCACTGCATTTAAGTGTGTACATCAGTGTATATATTTACATACATGCATATTTACTTACATTTTTGGCCCTAATTCCAAAAACAATAAAAACGACAATTAATGACCTAAAAGCAATTATAAGTTGAAGCAAACAAGAATATATGGATGAACAATGATCTCTAAGTTTCTTGGAAGTTGTCGTAAAACAAATACAGTGCATATTTTTAAAATTTTTCAGATAACACCCCACTCAAACTAAAAAACAAAACAAAAACATAACCACTCTTGATATGGCTGAGAAAAAGCCAGAAAAGAAATCCTTTCCTGTTAAAACTCATTCCCTAAATCATTTTTCAAATAACACACTCATTTACTTTATCAGAAAAGATATTTTAAAAAGCGTTTTCCCTTTGAAAAGTCCAGAAATAAAGAGAATAAAATCTTAGAGAAAATTTAAGATTCTAAAGCGATCAAAATGAATTCCATCAAAATGAATTCTATTTATTTAAAGCTTAGAATACAGTTTTCCTTTGACAAGGTTTAGACTCTCCACAGACAAAATTAAAAAAAAAAAAGTAAAAGGCATTTAAGTATCATAAAAGCAGAATGGAAAATGGGAGGCATAGGAAATATTAAAAGGAGACAAGATTAGGTAGTAATTGCAATAAAGGAACAGAAAAAATTAAAGGACCCTTGGGGGCTGGCCTGGTGGCTCAGGCAATTGGAGCTCCGTGCTCCTAACTACGAAGGCTGCCGGTTCGAATTCCACATGGGCCAGTGGGCTCTCAACCACAAGGTTGCCAGTTCAATTCCTCGAGTCCCACAAGGGATGGTGGGCTGCGCCCCCTGCAACTAACAAAGGCAACTGGACCTGGAGCTGAGCTGCGCCCTCCACAACTAAGATTGAAAGGACAACAATTTGACTTGGAAAAAAGGCCTGGAAGTACACACTGTTCCCCAATAAAGTCCTGTTCCCCTTCCCCAATTAAAAAAAAAAAATCTTAAAAAAAATATTAAAGGATCCATTTAAATGAAAAGAAAATGGAAGGATGATAGTTACTCAGTCCTGATCTATGTCTTTACCACACTGATACTATTGTACATTCAGTGTTGCTGCTGCACAATCTGCACAGTCATGGGCCTAAGTGCATGAATACACATTTTTCTAATACTACAAAGTAGTTAATTTGATCAGGTTTTAATAAAAAACAGAAAGTTGACCCCATAACAGAAAAATGGATATAATGCCCTATTTTTGATACATTCTATTATCAATTACATAAATAATACAATACATACCCAATTTAGAAACATCAGAAAATACAAATAAGTGAAAAAGATATGTGAATAAAATCATTCCAAGTACCATCATCCATGCACAGGTATTAACTTTGTAAAATGTTTCCAGAGTTCATGCACTATATGTTCACAAATATATATTTATATATTTTTTACCAAAGTGGGATGATATATATGTTCTGTAAACTTTTTAATATATTGTAAACCTATCAACATAGCTCTAAAAATCATTTGTGAACACCAAATAGCGTTCCTATCCTGCATATAAAATCTTAATTAGCTGATTACCTATTATTGCTCTTTAGAGTCCTCTTAATTTTCCATTATGATAAAACCAGAACAAGTATTTAATTTTTTGATTAATTAGGTTACATACCCTTGATCATTTGGGTTTAATCTTTGGTGGTGTTAAATATTTTGCCCAATTTTCCATGGGCTACCTTTTTATTATTGATTTACAGCTCTGTTTGCTCTCAACATATTTTAGATAGAATCTTTTGTTGGTTACAGATTGAAGGTTTGTTACAACTTCCGTTTCAGCTAGTCTGTTGGCACCATTTTTCTAACAGCATCTGCTCACTTCATATGTCTGTGTCACAATTAGGTAATTCTCGCAATATTTCAAGCTGTTTCATTATTATTATGTTTGTTATGGTGATCTGTGATCAGTTGTCTTTGAGGTTACTATTGTAATTGTTTTGGGGTACCACCAAACCATGCCCATATAAGTCGGTGAACCTAATCGATATGTTTTGTGTGTTCTGACTTGCCCTCTCTTCCTCTTCTAGGGCCTCCTATTCTCTGAGACACAATACTGAAATTAGGCCAGTTAATAACTCTACAATGGCCTCCAGGTATTCAAGTAAAAGGAAGAGTTGTATGTCTGTCTCATTTTAAATCAAAAGCTAGAAATCACTAAGCTTAGTGAGGAAGGTTATGTTGAAAGCTGAGAGAGGCCAAAGCTGGACCTCTTGTTCCAAACAGCCAAGATGTGGATGCAAAAAAGTTCTTAAAAGAAAAAAAAATTTTTTTTAAATTAAAGTTTATTGGCATGGCAATTGTAAGTAAAGTTATGTAGATTTCAGGTGTACAATTCTGTAATCCATCATCTATATCACATTGTGTGTTCACCACCCAGAGTCAGTTCTCTTTCCATCACCATATATTTAATCCCCTTTAACCTCATCTACCAACCCCCTCCTCCCTTACCCTCTGGTAACCCCTAAACTACTATCTATGTCTATGAGTTTTTGTTTCTTCATTTGTTTGTCTTGTTCTTTTGTTGTTTTCTGTTTTAGATACCACATCAGAGAAATCATATGGTTCTTGACTTTTTCTGTCTGACTTATTTCGCTAAGCATTATAATCTCAAGATCCATCCATGTTGTTGCAAATGATACTATTTCATCTTTTCTTATGGCAGAATAGTATTCCATTGCGTATATATACCACATCTTCTTTATCTATTCATCTATTGAAGGACACTGGTTGTTTCCATGTCTTGGCCACCATAAATAAAGCTGCAATGAACACTGAACCACATATGCCTTTATGGATGTTTTCCGATTTTTTGGGTAGATACCCAGGAGAGGGATTGCTGGGTCACATGGTTATTCTTAATTTTTTTGAGGAACCTCCACACTGCCTTCCATAGCGGCTGTGCCAATCTGCATTCCCACCAACATTGTATGAGGATTTCTTTTTCTCCACAGACTCTTCCAACACTTGTTACTATTTGTCTTGTTGACAATAGCCATTCTGACTGGGGTGAGGTGGTATCTCATTATGGTTTTTGTTTGCATTTCACTGATGATTAGTGATGTTGAGCATTTTTTCATATGTCTATTGGCCATTTGTATGTCCTCTGGAGAAATGTCTCTGCAGGTCCTCTGCCCATTTTTCAATTGGGTTGTTTTTTTGTTGTTGAGTTGCATGAGTTCCTTATATATTTCGGATATTAGCCTTTTATCGGAGGCACTGTTTGCAAAAATCTTTTCCCATTCAGTTGGTTGCCTCTTTATTTTGTTGATGGTTTCTTTTGCTGTGCAGAAGCTTTTAAGTTTGATATAACCCCATTCATTTATTTTAGCTTTTACTTACCTTGGAGTCAAATTCATGAAATGCTCTTTGAACCCAAGGTCCATAAGTTTAGGACCTATGTTTTCTTCTATGCAATTTATTGTTTCAGGTCTTATGCTTCAGTCTTTGATCCATTTTGAATTAATTTTTGTACATGGTGACAGATAGCAGTCCAATTTCATTCTTTTGCACGTGGCTTTCCAATTCTACCAGCACAGAAATACCTTTTCTAAGGCTGTAACTGCTATAGACAGTGATTCCCCTGAAGGATCTGGGCAAAGTCAATTGAAAACCTTCTGGAAAGGATTCACCATTCTAGATGCCACCATGAACAATTGTGATTCACGGGAAGAGGTGAAAATAGCAACATTAACAGGAGTTTAGAAGAAGCTGATTCCAACCCTCCTAGGGCAAGTTGAAGGGTTCATGACTTCAGTAGAGGAAGTCACTGAAGTTGTGGAGATAGAGAGCTAGAATAAAAGTGGAGCCTGTAGATGTGACTCAAATTGCTGCAATCTCATGACAAAACTTGAATGAATGAGAAACTGCTTCTTACAGATGAGCAAAGAAAGTGGTTTTTGAGATGGAATCTACTCCTGGTGAAGATGCCGTGAAGATTGTTGAGACGACAACAGAGTTTAGAATATTATACAAACTTAGATGGGTTTGAGAGGATTGACTCCGATTTTGACAGGAGTTGTACTGGGGCAGGCCCGGTGGCTCAGGTGGTTGGAGCACCGTGCTCCTAATGCCGAGGTCGCTGGTTCGATTCCCACATGGGCCAGTGAGCTCCACCCTTTACAGCTAAGATTGTGAACAACAGCTCTCCCTGGAGCTGGGCTGCCGTGATAAGCCAGAGGTCAGCGTGGGCTGCTGTATGCTGCCACAGGCTACCGTGGGCTGCCATGAGTGGCTGGCAGCCGGTCGTGAGCGACCTCAGCTAGGGGGAGCGCAAGGTTCATAATACCACCAGCATAGGCCAGGGAGCTGTGTCCTACACAACTAGACTGAGAAACAACAGCTTGAACTGGAGTGGAGGGGGGGAGGTGGAAGAAGAGGGAAAAAAAAAAAAGAAAGAAGTACTATGAGTAAAATGCTTTCAAACAGCATCGCATGCTACAGAGAAATCATTTGTGAAAGGAAGTCAATCAGTGCGGCAAACTTCAGTGTCTTATTTTAAGAAATTGCCACAGCCACCCAACCTTCAGCAACTACCACCCTGATCAGTCAGCAGCCATCAATGTTGAGGCCTACCCTCCACCAGCAAGATATGAAGGCTCAGAGGATGGTTAGCCTTTTTTTTTTTTTTTTTTTAAGCAATAAATTACTTTTAAATTAAGGTACATACATTACTTTATGAGACATAATGCTATCATATACTCAATAGACTACACTATAGTATAAACATAACTTTCATATGCACTAGGAAAACAAAAATTCATGTGACCCACTTTATTGTGGTATTCACTTTATCGCAATCGTCTGGAACCAAACCCGCAATTACCTCTGAGGTATGCATGTACCTTTCCCCCCTGTGACTCCATTAATGCTGTTTTTTGCTTAATGTACGTTCTTAAATGTAATGTAGTCATTTATGTCTTATTAAATAAATCTTCCTCCACCCAAAGGTTAATAAGATGTTTAACATTATCCTCTAAAGGACTTATTGTTTTTGCCCTTCACATTTAGGTAAAAAATGTCATTGGCCTTTATGATAATGGTCCAATTTCATTTTTTCTATATGAACACCCAATTTTCCGTTATTAAAAATATCAACCATTCCACATTACTTTGTCGTGAATCAATTATTCAGGGATCTCTTTTGTACTCTCTTCTGTTCCACTGGTCTATTGGTGTATCCTTTCAAATATTTCCTTTGGCCTGTATTTCCTTCTTTCTGGGACTCCAATAAAACACAGATGAAATCTTTTTAGTGTATCCTCTGAGTTTTACCCTTTTCTTCTGTATAGTATTTTCCCTATTTCTTTCCTCTTTTGTGCTTCTTCTTGTGAACTATACCTTCCAGTACACTAATGCTCACTTCAGCTTTACCTAATCTGTTAAGACTATACACTGAATTTATTTCAGACACTTTATTTTCTGATTCTAAAACTTGTTTAGTTCTTTCTCAAGTCTGCCTTGTCACTTTTGTATAGTTTCTAACTTCCTACCATCATGTAATATTTTGCTTTTATTATCAACTTAGTAAGTATGATAGTATTCTCTGTTTGATAATTACAGTATCTCAACACATTTTGGTTCCTCTCTTTTCTGTTGATTCTGATTCTCTTGAGGCCATGTGTGTATATACCTGATTATATTTATGAACTGATCACTGTATGTTAAAAAAAATTATCATATAGATAATTTCAGGCCTAGGATAATAATACCTTCTCCAAGAGAACTTTTGTTTGTTCCAGGGAACTAGTGGCATTATCACTCTATATATCTTAATCGAGGTTTGACCAGTTAATCCAGGTTGGAGCATAACAGGACACAAGATCAGGATGCAAGTTTTCTCCTTCAGTGTGTCATCTTAAAATGAGAGGCAATTTACCAGCGATCCCACCTCTGAAGGTTCTGAGCTTTCATTTTGGCTGCTCTTGACAGCACCAGAAGTGCAGCTCAGCTCTGAAAACTGTCTCCTCTATACTAACAAATGTCTGCGAGGCACAGTCTTAACTCTTTTTCTCCCAGAAAGTATGGTATATTTTTCCATTACTTCGGGTCTTCTTTTATCACCATCAGTGGAGTTTTATAGTATTTCTTGACAAAAATTTCATAAGTTTCTTTAAACCTCATTTCTAAGCATTTCATGTTTCTTCTATGAATGGAATCATTTCTATAAATGAAATCATTTCCATTATTTTTTATTATTATTGATTTCCATAATGTTGATTTTTGTATATTTACATATCATTTTCCACCAAAATGGTATTAAAAATACATTTTCAGAATGATGTCAGCAACATGTCTTAAATTTACAAGTCAGAGGTCTATAATACAACAAAGGTTCCCCTGTCCAACATACAAACATGCCTAAGTGATCCATAAATTGGCACATCTAAAGGTGCATACTGTAACACATCAGGGAGGCAGGACAAGGGAAGGATAGGGAGAGAGCACACAGACACAGTTCAGTGCCCGCCAAGCCCTAGCTCAGGTGGGAGTGATGGAGGAGGTGTGGTGTGGCCCTGCACTGTGCCCAGTGGAGGGGAGGGGAGCCTGAAGCAGCATCGCTGCTATAGAATCTGGCGTCCTCCTCCATCACTGCCGTGAAGACTGACAGGAGCAGCAGAGAAGTGTCTATGTTCCCCAGGCTACAGCAGCCATAAGGAACAAAGGAGCCATGCTGAGGGCTCATGAACCCAGTTCCCCACTACCTGCTTCATCCCTCTATAGTGGTGGTAGTGCCATGAGACCTAGGGGATCATGACACAGCAGCAACACCCACAAACCTGGTCACCCAGGTGTCAATTTCCATAACCACAGCTACCCCCACTATCACAACACCAGAGGCACAATTAGTGCAGATAAAATACAAACTTGCACTATAGCACCATATTCTGGGAGACAAAAGAAAGACCTCCAATAATAAACCTGTTGATTTGTTAATATCAAAATGGTACCTATATATATGATGTCAGAGAAGTAGTAGATTGAGGGAGGGGGGTTATTATTACTTTGTGAGAGGTGTAAATGTCTATTACATTGTTTTGTACACCTGAAACTCATAAAAAAATAATAATAAAGTTATCACAGTATTAAGAAAACAAGGTAAAAAAGAGGTATCTATGCAAGAAAAAAGTTCACTACCTGAAATACACAGTCAGAGGAATAATCCATCAAGTCCCATGAACAAACCAAGGTAACATGGTAACGCAAGGAAAAAACATGACAAGTTTCCAGAAATCAAACTCAACATCTTGGATGACTGATTTAAATGACAGAGAATTCAAGGCTGCAGTTATGAAGAAACTCAATGAGATACAAGAAAACTTAGAAAGCCAGTCCAATGGGCTCAGGAATAAAATAAATGAACAAAAGGAGTACTTTACCAAAGCCACTGAAACTATAAAAAAGATTCAAACAAACCTGGATTGAAGAACTCAATAATTGAGATGAACAATGTATTAGGAAGCACTGGAAATAGAGCAGACCAGATGGGATGGAATTAGCAAGCTGGAAGATAGAAATCCACAAATGATTCAGGTGAAAGAAGAGAGAAGAGTTAAAAAAATACAACTAAAAGAACGCTATGAAAATTTTGTGACTCCATTAGAAAGAGCAACATTAAGAATAATGGGATAAGGGTATCCCAGAAGGAGAAGAGAGAGAGAAGGGAATGGAGAGCCTATTCAAAGCAATAATTGATGAGAACTTCCCAATATTAGGGAAAGAGCTGGATATTTGAATACAAGAAGCTAACAGAACACCGAATTATCTCAACGCAAAAAGACCTTCTCTAAGACACCTTATATTAAAGCTTTCAAAAGTTAATGATAAAGAAAGAGTCTCAAGGCAGCCAGGGAAAAGAAGACTGTAATCTACAAAGGAAACCCAGTTAAATTTATCATTAAATTTTTCTATTTCTCAGTAGAAACCATACAGGCCAGGAGAGAGTGGAATGATATATTCAAAGAGCAAAAGCAGCAGCCAAGAATAACATATCCAGCAAAGTTATCCTTTAGAAATGAAAGAGAAATAAAAGCTTTCTAAGACAAATAAAAGCTGAGAGAATTTACCAACATAAGACCTGCATTACAAGAGATGTTTAAATTAGTTCTTCTACCTGAAACAAAAAGATAAAAGTATACAACTTTGAGTAAAGTGACAGACAGAAGCAGGAAATTGCAACTCTATTTCAGAATAGGGTAATAAACTATTATAATGCAAAGGTTACAAGGAAAAAAGCATTAAAAATAGCTATAACTATTGCAATCTGGTAACAAACACCCAACATAAAAAGGGACAATTTGTGACAACAAAAAAAAAAAGAGGAAAAGGAAAAAAACTGAACTTATATAGCCAAATGAAGATAAGATGCTATCACAAGAAAAAGGACTTTTATCTGAGACATTTTATATAAACCTCAAGATAAACACAAAACAAAAATCTAGAGCTGAGACACGAAACATAAAAAAAGAGGAAACAGAAAAACAACATAGAAAACCATCAATCTAAAATAGCAGACAAAAACACAAGGGAAAAGAAACAATGGAGATATACACAGCAACCAGAAAACAAAAGATAAAATTGCTGTAATAAATTCTCATATTTCAAAGTCACTCTAAAGGTAAATGGACTAAACTCACCAATCAAAAGGCACAGGATAACTGGATGGATTAAAAAACAAGACCTACATATACTATGCCTTCAGGAGACCCATCTCAGCTCCAAAGACAAACACTGCATCAAAGTGAAGGGATGGAAGATGATACCACAAGCAAATGGTATCCACAGAAAAGCAGCTATAGCCATACTTATGAAAAACATATTTCAAGACAAAAAAGGTAAGCGACAAAGATGGACATTTTATAATGATAAAGGGTACAATCCATCAAGAAGATATAACATTTATTAATATATATGCACTTAGCCTAGAAGCACTAAAACACACAAAGAAATTATTAACATATCTAAAGGGAGAAACACTTTTACAATAGTAGGGGACTTTAATAGCCCACTTACATCAATGGAAAGATCATCCTGACACAAAGTCAACTAGGAAACATTGGCCTTCAATGACACATTAGACCAGATAACCTTAATATTTATAGAACTTTCCGTCCCTAAAGACAGAATACACACTCTTCTCAAGTGCACATGGAACACTGTCAAGGGCTGACCATATGTTGGGATACAAAACAAGTCTCAATACATTTAAGAAGAATAAAGTCTATCAAACATCTATTCAAAACACAACAGTATGAAACTAGAAATCAACTACAAGAGAGCTGGAAAAATCACAAATATGTGGAGATTAAACAAGCTACTGAACAACTACTGGGTCAAAGAAGAAGTAAAAAAAGAAGTCAAAAGATGCATAAAGACAAATGAAAATACAATCCATCAAAATTTGGGGGATGCAGCAAAAGCAGTACTAAGAGAGACATTTATAGAAATACAAGCCTATTTTGCATAAATGATCTAACATTACACTTTAAAGAACTAGAAAAACAAATGAGACCAAAGTCAGTAAAAAGAAGGAAATTATAATAATCAGAGAGAAAATAAATAGAAAATAAAAAGAAAATAGAAAAAAATGACTGAAGGGATTGTTCTTTGAAAAGATAAAAAAAAAAATTGACATACCTCCAGCTAGACTCACTAAGGCTAGCAGAGAGAAGACTCAAATAAATAAAATCAGTAATGAAAGAGAAGTTACAAGGGATACCACAGAATACAAAGAAGTATTTGAGAATATTATGAAATGCCACCAAATTGGACAACCTCAAAGAAATAGACAAATTCTCAGAACCTTTCTAAATTTGAATCATGGAGAACTGGAGAACCTAAATAGACAGATTACTATTAGTATGGCTATTGAAACAGTAACCAAAAACCTCCCAAAAAACAAAAGTCCAGGACCAGATGGCTTCACTGGTGAATGCTACCAAACATTCAAAGAAGATTTAACAACTATCCTTCTCAAATTATTTCAAAAAATTGAAAAGGAATGAATACTTCCTAATTCATTTTACTAGGCCAACATTATCTTGATACCAAAACCAGTCAAGGACATCACAACAAAATTACAGGCCAATAACTATGAGGAAAATAGATGCAAAAATCTTAAACAAAATATTAACAAATTGAACACAACACTACATTAAAAGAATCATACACCAAATCAAGTGGAATTCATTCCAGGGATGCAAGTATGGTTCAATCAATGTGACATACCGCGTTAACAAAACAAAAGATAAAAAAATCATACAGTCATCTCAAAAGATGCAGAAAAAGCACTTGACAAGACACATCATCCATTTATAATTACTCTAAATAAAATGGGTATAGGAGGAAAGTACCTTAAAATAATAAAGGCCATATACGACAAACCCTTAGCTAACATCATACTCAATGGTGAAAAACTGAAAGCTTTTCTTCTAAGATCAGAAACAAGAGGAAGACATGACACCCACTGTTGGCACTGTTATTCAACATAGTACTGGAAATCGTAGCCAGAGCAATTAGGCAAGAAAAAGAAATAAAAATATCCAAATTGGAAAGGGAGAAATAAATTTGTCACTATTTGCAAATTACATGACTTTATATGAGAAAACACTAAAGACTCCACCAAAAATCTGTTACAAATAATAAATACAGTAATGTTGCAGGATACAAAATCAATATAAAAAAAATCTGTTATGTTTCTATATATGAATACCAAAATATCAGAAAAAGAAATTAAGAAAATAACTCCATTTACAATTGCAACAAAATGAACACCTAGGAATAAACTTAACAAAGGAAGTAAAGGATCTGTACACTGAAAACTACCAGACACTAATGAAAAAAACTGAAGACACAAAGACACGGAAAAATAGTCTATGATCCTCAATTGGAAGAATTAACTTTGTTAAAATGTCCATATTACCTAAAGCAATCTAGATTCAGTGGAATCCATATCAAAATCCCAATGACATTTTTCACACAAATAGAAGAAGAAAAATCCTCAAATTTGTATGGAAACACAAAATGTCCTGAAATGCCAAAGTATTACAGAAACAAAAGAAGAAAGCCAGTGATATCACATTCCTTGATTTCAAACTATACTACAAAGCTACAGTAATCAAAACAGAAAAAGATACATTGGCAGAAAAAGAGACATGTAGATCAATGGAACAGAATTGGGGGCGCCACAAACACCCCACACATATACAGACAACTAATTTACAACAATGGGTCCAAGAATATTCAACGGAGAAAGGGAAGTCCCTACACTAAATGGTGTTGAAAAAACTGGACAGCCATACGCAAAAGAATGAAACTAGACTGCTATCTTACACCATATACAAATATTAATGAAAGATGGATTAAAGACTTGAATGTAAGGCCTGAAACAATAAAATACATAAAAGAAAATGTAGGGACTAAGCTTTTGGACATTGGTCTCAGAGGTGTTTTTGTTAATTTGACTCCAAAGGCAAGAGAAACAAAAGCAAAAATAAACAGATGGGACTACAAAATAAAAAGCTTCTATACAGCAAAAACCACCACCAACAAAACAAAAAGGAAACTAACCAAATAGGAGAAGATATTTGTAAACAACACCTCCAATAAGGGGTTAATATCCAAAATATATAAAGAATTCATACAACTCAATAGCAGCAACAACAATAAAATAATCTGATTAAAAAGTGGGCAGAGTATCTAACAGTTTTCCAAGGAAGACATACAGATGGCCAAGAGGCATATGAAAAGATGTTCAACTTCACTAGCTACTAGCGAAATGCAAATCGAAAGCACAATGAGATATCACCTCACACCTGTCAGAATGGCTATTATCAAAATGACAAGACATAAGTGTTGGCAAAGATGTGGAGAAAAGGAAACCCCCCTACATTGCTGGTGGGATTGTAAATTGGTACAGCAACTATGGAAAACAGTGTAAAGGTTCCTTAAGAATAGAGCTACCATATAATTCAGGAATTCCTTTTCTGGGTATTTATCCAAATATGAAAACACTAATTCAAAAAGACATATGCACCACTATGTTCACTGCAGCATTATTTATAATAGCCAACATATGGAAGGAAACTTCCTAAGTGTCCACTGATGGATGGATGGATGGATAAAGAAGATGAGGTGTACATATAATGGAATATTACCCAGCCATAAAAAAGGATGAAATATTGCCATTTGGGACACATGGATGGATCTTGAGGGTATCACAGTAAGTGAAATAAGTCAGCTGCGAAAGGACAAAAACCGTATGATTTCATTTATGTGAAATAAAACAAAAAAGAAACAAACTAGCAAAACAAACAAAATCAAACTCATAGAGACAAGAGAATGGTGGTTACCAGAGGGCAAGGGGGTAGAGAGAGGGCGAATTTGGTAAATAAAAATATAAAAATATGAAACAAAAAATAAATATATGCATTTTTACTACAATCACCTTTTATACCTTCTTATTACAAATTATGTAAGTCCATACAAATTTACACAGTTTTCAATTTGGTGGGTTAATAACTGTTATCAGTAAACAAAAACAATCTTTTACAACTTCAAAAAAGCAAAGTAATTTTCACAACAGCATTTTGAATTGGTTTTTCACTTAACTATTAGGTTTTCCAGGTACAGTGGTACCTCGGTTTTCGAATGTCTCCACTGACGAACATTTCGGTTTACGAACGCCGTAAATTTTATGGATCTATGGTATTATTAGATAGAAAAATTCATGCTAAATTTGCAATTTTAGGGGTTGATTTTAAAGGTCTGGAACGGATTAATCCATTTTGCATTACTTTCTGTGGGAAACCGTGCCTCGGTTTTCAAACGTTTCAGAACTAGGTCTTCCGGAACAGATTATGTTCGAAAACCAAGGTACCACTGTAATCATTTTATCTACAAGTATTGATATTTCATTACTTTCTTTTCAATTTCTATACCTTCTATTTCAGATGTTGCTCTATCATAATAAAAACACTTCGATCATCCTATTCACATAAAAGGATTATTTTCAAATTATGTCAGCCATTCATACAACAAAATTACTAAAAAAAAAAAAAAATTACTAAATAGCATGACCAATACATGACTTTATTATTTCTACCTTTAACTGTATAAAACTAAGGACATTTCTGATCAACACAGCATATAAGAAACTAAATAATTCACCATGTTGTAATTTAAAGTGAGGATCACAAATTCAAATGCCTTTGGAGGCCAGAAAAGCAGATACATGAAGCAGCTGTGGAAGTAAAAATAGTGATGAGGATTCTAAAGGAAGGTGCATTGCTACCTAAAAGCATATATTTAAAAAAATGTCTGGCCAAATAGAATTGGTCTGCTCAATAATGTTATAAGCATGTCTATTTATTTTGCTACACAGAGATAATTATAGGATTTTTTAAAAATAAAATTACAAGGAGCCACTATCCTCTTTAAAAAAAAACAACCCACACATTAATCCTAAAATCAGGATAATTTTTAGAAGCAAGGATGAGAAGTTCAGGTACATAAATAGCCTTTCTACATCAAGAGGTACTAGAAAACTTCACGACATAGAGAAAAAAATATACACATTGAAGAAAAAGCATATGTAAAGATTATGGAATCTGACATTCTACTTTGAATGGGTAAATAATTTTGACATGTAAATGGCAAAAGATTAGAATGTTGTACCATCAAAAAACATTTACTTTCATTTTGTTTAGTCAAACCATTTTTCTTTAGTTAAGACAATAATTTTCTATCATTTTTTTGTATTTCCTACAGGAAAAAGAACGAAAATTGCCGTTCCTGAAAGTAGGACTAGAAATATTTATTTTAAGCTTGGCCCTATTTATTTAAATATGTCAAGTTTAGAGACTGGCCTTTCTTTAAATATTCATGTGTATAGAATACCAATGGTTGTAACTGACTTTTTCTGCATTACCTTAAAGAATTCTATAAAGCTACTAGTAATAAGATTTTTAGTGTGAAATTCAAATATAGTTTCTACCATTAGAAAAATTATTAAACAGTTCATAATTTAGCAGTGAACTCCATAAATGATAAAGTTCAACTGCCAATCAATTTGCAGATGACTCAAGCAGGAAGCGTCATAGTTTAAAGTTCCAATTAAAATGTTCATTAATAATATTACTCAATATGTTTATGTCCATTATATAACACTGACAATATAGAACACAACAGGACTAAATAAACAGATATTCAGATGTTTAATGATCATAATTCATAGACAACAGACGATCTGTTATTACTTGCTCTTTATAATCTTAGCAGAAAATTAATTGAAATTGTTATGTTTTCATTAATTTTAAAAAGCAAATTTATCAGAAAAAATCATTAAATATTTCTACTAGTTTATTTTGAAGAACAACATTATATTATCAAAATAAAACAAACAGAAGTAAACAGTAGAAAAAAATTACAGTCTTAACTGAACAGATAGCAAATATGTGCAGGAGCGCCAGAATAAATTTGGGGCATCTCACCTACTCACCACTTTCAGAAAGCTTCAGTGTTATAGGATTGCAAACTTTTATACTATAGCTTCAACATAAAAGTGATTTTGTGACTTGGGAGACTCCTTAGTTTTTAAACAACCCTCTATAACAAATATGATCAATTTATTTGATAAAAACAAGTAAGTGTAGGTATTTTTCTTTCTTTGCTTCTTCAAATCATACCACGCTCATTACCAAACTTTAACAGTTGGTTCAAATTTCAAAGCAGATATAAACTGAACACAATAGCAGACTAGTAAACAACTGTAAGTAATATTCTTTGCATAAAAGTAGTTACTGGCAATTTGTTCTCTATTCAGCTGGGCTTTCAAACTCATGGTCAAAATAGTCAATGCTTTCATATATTAAAAATTCTCAGGAAATAGGAAGAAAACCAATGCAACATACAGATACTAATGTCAGAATTTCATTTTTAAAAATCTGGCATTTACATGAGAGATATAATAATTGCTTACAAGTTTTTTGTCTGAGTCACCTCAAGTAAATGAGATGTGGAAAATATACATAGAAGTCTAAAGAAAATGAAGCCCAACTAAGACACAGAACATACAAATTTTTTTATAAAGCAAAATACAAATGGAGGTTTTATGCTTTTTAATGTGAGATACCCATACTTAAGAAACAATGGGCAACTTTCAAAATTTTGCTTAGTTAGGATATTTAAGAACATCAAGAAAGCTAACAGTTTTAAAGTGAAGTAATTTTTTTGTAGAGCCAACATGGTGTAGTAGTGTAAAGGACTCAAGCTTTGGAATTAGACTCGCTGGTTCAATCCTAGCTCAGCCACTTATCATCTGTGTTTACATGAACAAATTAATTGACCTTTTGAGTCTGAATCTATAAAATCAGGATACTTATTTGTATTAGCTTATTCTATAGATTAGAAATATGTCTAGCACAAAAAAATGGTAGTTGTATTTTGCAATAAAGCATTTTTAAATCGAAATAGGTCATTATGAGCAAAATAACACAACTCTAAATGACTATTACTTTTTCATCTAAATGACTACCATTACATATGAAATTTTGGTGTAGAGTTAAGGCCTTAGTAAATGCATTAAAAAAATTTTTTTTCTTAGTAGCCTCAAGAGGTAGCAAAAATAGAAACTTTGGGGGACTGCAATCTTAATAAAGGTGAAACAACACTGATAAGGAAATCAAACTCGATTCATCAACTGAATCTTAACTTTCACCATGGGCAAAATAAACAGGTTACACTAAATAATCTCTATGCTCATTTTCAACTCTAAAAATACATGGAACTAAGTAAAGTAGTTAAGAGTGAAGGCTGTAAAGCACATTGCCTGGATTCATACCAGCTAGGTCGTCTTGAACAAATTTCCGAATCTTACAAGCAAGTCCCTTATCTATAAAATGGGATAATGGTACCAATCTCAGTGTCATGATGATTAAATTAATAAACACAAAGTTTATTACAAAATTGTGGATAACACATAGAAAACAATTAATAAACGGTAAGTGTTGTTAAAATGGTAAAATTATCTCGTCATTAAAATTTAGGGGAAAAAAAAAGTTTAAAAGCTGTTGTGGCTCATGCCAGGTGGCCCCAGCTAGGGCACAGGCTGCAGCTAAACTTGGCCTGTGGCAGGGACACTGCCAGGAGGCTCTGTAGCCAGCACACCCAGTGGCCAGCTTTGGGCCAAGCCAGAGTACCACTCAGCTGACTCCACAGGTGACACACCCAAAGGGCAGTCTGGGCAGGCATCAGAGCCCTGCTAAAGCGAAACATGCTCTGTAGGATCAGCCCCTGCATAGCGCTCCTCCACTGTAGTCCTGGCCAGTCCTCACAACCAATGAACCTGAGGGTCAATCACTCCACCTGATGTCCAAACAACAACCAAGGCTCAACTACAATAGGAGGGCACACACAACCCACACAAGGGACACACCTGGAGTGCAAGGCTTAGGTGACCAGAAAGACTGCACCACTGGGCTCCAGAGGACATCTACTGCACCACCTACGCCACAGGCCAGTCTACTAAGACTGGAAGACATAGCAGCCCTACCTAGTACATACAAACAAACACAGGGAGGCAGCTAAAATGGGGAGACAAAGAAACATGTCCCAAATAACAGAACAGAACAAAGCTCTACAAAAAGAACTAACCAAAATGGAGACAAGCAATCTATCAGATGGAGAGTTCAAAACACCGGGTTATAACAATGCTCAATGAACTCAGTGAGAAGTTTAACAAAGTAAAACATAAAAATGGACATAGAAAACAAAAATAGAGCCAGTCAAAAACGAAGACTACAATAACTGAAATGAATACATTACGGGGATCAACAATTAGATGAAGCAGAGGATTGAATCAGCAATTTAGAAGTTAAGGTAGCAGAAAACACCCAGTCAAAACAGCAAAAAGAAAAAAGAATAAAAGAAAAAATCAGGAAAGTTTTAAGGGACCTCTGGGAAATCATCAAGTGTAGCAACATTTGCATCACAGGGGTACCAGAGGAGAAGAGAGCAAGGAATTGAAAACCTACTTAATGGAAAAATGACAGAAAACTTCCCTAACCTGGTGAAGGAAATACTGTTTCTCTGAAAATAAGATCTAGCGGGACAATCAGCTCTAATACATCTTTTGGAGCAAAAATTAATATAAGACCCAGTATTATGTATTACCATATTTATTTATGTTTTATATTATATTAATTATATTTTATGCATTATATTATATTAACTATATTACATTAATTATATTACATTAGTTATATTTATACATTACACTATGTTATATTATATTATACTGATTATATTATAATTTGCTTCCCCTATAGAAGAATCAATTGTGACTTTGGTCTTTCTGGTTTGGGTCAAAGGGCTTCTACAAAAAGTTTGCATCAAACCTCCAAATCTGCAAATGACAGTGGTTGGCAAGGAAAAGCATATGAAATCTCAAAGGAAAATTTCAAAGAGAATCTCTAAATACAAGAGCAAGATGGGATATGCTTCCTTGGGTATCTAGACACTTTCCTTCTTTTTCATCCTTATGAAAATTGTAAGTTATTCAAATTTCAGAAAAGCCGACAGCTGAGTAATAAAACCAAGACCAGACTGACTGCCAGTCAAGATGGCTGAGTAGGTAGATCTGAAGCTCACCTTCTCACATAAATATCCCAAAATTACAACTAAATATAATTGCACCTTCTCTGCAACTATTGCTGAGAACCTGAAGACTAGCAGAACAGAATACCTATAACTAAGGACGGAAAGAAGTCACAATGAAATGGGTAAGAGGGACAGAGACACAGTTTGCTCAGGTGCCACACCCATTGTGCGGTGACTCAGAAATAGGAGGGAAATCATTGGCGTGGTCCCCCAAGGAGTTTGGTATCTGAGCCCTACACGGGCCTCTCTGGAGGACCTGTGCTGGGAAAAGGAGTAGCGACAGTATCTGGTTTTGAAAACCAGCAGGGATTACTTCCAAGAAGACAAAGAGCTATGGGAGACTGAGATGCTGCTCTTCAGGTGGGCTGCACAAACCCACCTGACTCCAAGATCTATCATGGAGGCAGCAGTTTGAGAAGGGCCTGGGTCACACATGGAGAAATTAAATTGAATAACTTTAGGGCCGGTGCCACAGGAGCAGGAATCAGTCGGAACTTTATCCCGGCAAAGAACTGCTGGAAGGTGTCACAGATTCTTTTTGCTACACTTTCCTTCATCAGTGTGTTGGAAAATCTGTCACTCTGCATTAACCAAACACCATTCTCCTCTCCTTGGAATTCCACTCAGATCCTACCCTGGTCCATCCAACACACATTCCAAGGCTAGAGCCCCTCCCAAGCAGCTCCAGACCAGCCATATCCAGTGGCTGGCCTTGGCTCACACTGCAGCCTTTCCTAAGCCAAAATGAAGAAACAAAGGAATATGTTCCAAAGGAAATAGGACAAAATCCCAGAAAAAAGAACGAATCAAAATGGAGACTAGCAATCTAACAGACAAAAGAGTTCAACACAAAGGTTACAAGGCTGCTTAATGAACTTGGGAGAAGAATGGATGAAACCAATGAGAATTTCAACTAAGACAGAAAACATTGAAAAAAACATCAAAAATGAAGAATGCAATAAATGAAATGAAAAATACCCTAGAAGAAATCAAAAGCAAGTTAAATGATGCAAAAGATCAAATCAGAGATCTGGAAGACAAGGTAGTGAAAATCACCTCATTGGAACAGAAAAAAAATTTTAAATGAGAATAATTTAAGGGACATCACCAAGCATAACAATATTTGTATCATGGGAGTCCCAAAGGAGAAGAGAAAGAGACAGAAGACCTATTTGAAGAAATAATGGCCAAAAACTTGCATAACCTGGTGAAGGAAAAAAGACAACCAAGTCAAGGAAGTTCAGAGAATTCAAAAAGAAGATAAACCCAAAGAGGCCCACACTAAGACATATCATAATTAAAATGCCAAATGTTAAATATAAAGCTTGAATCTTAAGAGCAGCAAGAGAAAAGCAGCTGGTTACATATAAGGGAACTCCCATAAGACTATCAACTGATTTTTAAGCAGAAACTTTGGAGGCAAGAGAATGGCACAATATATTCAAAATGATGAAAAGAAAAAACCTACAATTAGGAATACTCTACCCAAAATAGTTACCATTCAGAATTGAAAAGATAAAGAGTTTCCCAGATAAGAAAAAGCTAAAGGAATTAGTCACCACTAAACCAACAAGAAAAGAAATGCTAAAGGGACTTCTTTAAGTGGGGAAAAAAACATTCAAAACTAAGAAAATACAGGGGAAAAAAATCTCACAAAGGCAAACATTTAATAAAAGCAGTAGATCAACCAATTATAAAGCTAGTATGAAGATTAAAAGAAAAAACTACTATAAGATCAAGGGTATCAACAATAGCAAATTTTGGATACACACATACACACAGAAGATGGAAAACATGATTCAAAAACAAACATTGAGGGTGAATAAAAATGCAGGGCTTTTAGAATTTGAATGCATTCGAACTTAAGTAATCATCAATGTAAAATAGACTAATACAAGAACAGATTTGTATATATATGAATCTCAAGGTAATTGCAAAACAAAAATGTATAATAGGTACACAAAAAATAGTGATTAAAACATCACTAAAGAAAGTCATCAATGCACAAGAGAATAGATCAAGAAAAAAAGGAACAGAGAACTACAAAAACCACCAGATAATAAAATGGCAAAAGTACATATCTATTGAAAATTATTTTAAATGAAAATGGACTAAATGCTCTAATCAAAAGACCTAGGGCGGCTCAATTAAGAAAAAAAAAGACCCATGTATGTGTTACCTATAAGAGACTTCACTCAAAAGACCCACACAGACTGACAGTGACGGGATGGAAAAGATAATACATGCAAATGGAAACAAACAAAAAAGCTGGGATAACAATACTCTTGTTCAACAAAATAAACATTAAAGTAGACCGCAACAAAGAACAAAGAAAGACACTACATAATGATAAATGGCTCAATCCACAAGAGGATGTAACACTTGTAAGCATCAATGCACCCAACACAGAAACACCTAAGTACATAAAGAAAATATTAGTGGGCATAAACAAAAAGACTGACAGTATAACAATAACAGCAGGGGACTTTAACACCCCACTCACACAAATGAACAGATCACTGAGACAAAAAATCAACAAAGACACAGTCGCCTTAAATGACACATTAGACCAGGTGACCGTAAGAGATACTTACGGAATTTTTCAGCCAAAACAGCACACTAGATTCTTTTCAAATGCACATGGATTACGTCATAGAATTCGGGGAGTGAGGAGAGCATCTTGAAATCTCCCCTGGAATTAGCAATAAATAGAACAGCTACAATTCCACAAAGGATTCCCTGAGTAGCAGACAGGTAAGACTAAGAGACACACAACTAAAATCATCTAAAGATGGGGAAACTGGACGAGCAGGGAAGGAAGTGGGAAGTGCGGAGATGTGGGCCACGCGGACGCAGGAGCAGACTGGAGCTCGAAGCTCTGAGCTCCCTGCATTCCGGAGGTACCACAGATTCAGGAGAGGGAAGAATTTGACCGCTAGCACTCCCCTTATGGCCCACAGTCCCGCCTGAGGGATCAGCATATAACACGCTGGATCCAATGCTCACAGCAGAGACCTCTGAGCAAAGACTGAGGAAAGAAGGGTGAAAACAGTGGTTTCAGTCCTCAATGCCAAGCAGAAAATGGAAGGCATAGGCATGGAGCCTAGCAGCCCCCTCCCTAGCCTCCCAGAGCTCGCCCACCCCCACCTGTCCAGTGCTAGAAGCAGAACAGTAGCAGTGTCAGATCAAAAGAAAAGACTATTTGCAGTCCTGAGAACTACAGCCAAACTAGTTCTGGCTAAAGGGAGGGAGCCCTGGGTGCAGGACTGGCTGTGCTGGTGGTTGCCGCCATCGTTCACAGCCACCTCTCACAACCCACCCCGTCCCTGTCCCCACCTATCTGGGCAGATCCCTGCAGGAGCAAACAAGAGCCGCTGAAACACAGGCTCAGAAACTGGTGCAAGAAGAACTCTGGAACTTCAGAAGCTCTCCACATCCCCTCATGGAGGCGGTGCCCTGTGATCCAGGTGACCTGCTCACAGAGAAGCCCAACTTACAGGGAACCACCGCCATTCTGTGACAAGCCAGACAGTGCAGAGAAAATATAACACTACAGTGTGAGAGAGAATAAAAGGCTGTAGTCAGAGTGATAATAAAATACTGTACCGACACCTGCTGGAAAGGAAAAGAAAGACCTCTTCCTATTAACCTGCTGCAGAACCCACTCCACTGGATGCCTAAGAAGAGAAATAATAATTCACTGATTGCCATGAATAACCAAGGTAACAAGGCAGCTCAGAAAGAAAATGAAAAGTCTCCAGAAAAGGAACTTAAAGACATGGAAATATGTGACTTAAATGACAGGGAATTCAAGATTGTTGTTCTTAACAAACTAAATGAGATGCAAAAAAACACAGACAGGCAGTTCCATGCCTCACAAACACAATCAAAGAACAAAATGAATATTTTACCAAAGAGATTGAAATTTTAAAAAAGAACCAAATAGAATTTCTGGAGAGTAAGAACTCAATAAAAGAAATGAAGAATGAAATAGGAAGCTTAGGTAGTAGAGTTGACCAGATGGAGGAAAGAATTAGTGACATCGAAGACAGAAATCTGGAAATGACACAGATGGAAGAAGAGAGAGACTTGAGAGTTAAAAGAAATGAAAGAACTCTACAAGAATTTTCTGACTCCATCAGAAAGAGCAACATAAGAATGGGTGTACCAGAAAGAGAAGAAAGGGAGAAGGGAACAGAGAGTATATTCAAAGAAATACTCGATGAGAACTTCCCAAACTTGTGGAAAGAACTGGATCCTCAAATCCAAAAAGCAAATAGAACACATAATTACCTCAATTCCAACAGGCCTTCTCCAAGGCACATTGTATAGAAGCCATCAAAAATTAATGACAAAGAAAGAATTCTCAAAGCATCCAGGGAAAAGAAGATGGTAACTTACAAAGGAAAATCAGATTTTTCAGCAGAAACTCTACAAACAGGAGAGAATGAAATCAAATATTTAAACTATTGAAAGACAGAAATTATGAGCCGAGAATAATATATCCAGCAAAGACACCCTTTAGATATGAAGGACGAATAATGACTTTTCCAGACATACAGAAGTTGAGGAAATTTTTTAACATGACCTGTATTACATGAAATACTGAAGGAGGCTATTCAACCTGAAACAAAGAAATCAAAAGAATACAAAACCATGAGCAGTACTACAGACAGACAGAAGCAGGAAATGGCAACCCCTACACAAAACAGGGCACTACGCACTTAAACATAACATAAAGGGTAAAGAAGAAGAAAAAAAAACACTAAAAAAAGAAAAAAGAAAAAGACAACTTGCTACTGCAACTCAGAAGTTAACTCTCAGCATAAATAGGATAACTCGTAACAACAAAAACAAAAGAGGAGAGAGTAAAGGTCTGAATCTGCAAGAGGGAATGGAGATAAGAAGCATACTGAAGAAAAGGTACTACTGTACATATGAAACTTTCTTTTACATAAACTTAATGGAAACCAGTCAAAAAAAAAGAAAAAAGAAAGAAAAAACAAAAACCCAGAACCGAGACATGTAACATAAAAAGAGGAAACAGAGGAAAAGAAATTCATAGAATACCACCACATTAAAATAGCAGGCAGAAACAGAAAGACGAAAAAACAATGGAGACATCAAACTACCAGAAAACAAAGATAAAATGGCCACAGGACATCCTCACATATCAATAATCACCCTAAATGTAAATGGACTGAACTCACCAATAAAAAGGCACAGAGTACCACACGGGATCAAAAAAAGAAAAAAACCCAACCATATGCTGCCTCCAAGAGATGCATCTCAGTTACAAGGACAAAACTTGTAAGGGTGGAAAATAATACCCCTAGCAAATGGCATCCAGAGAAAAACTGGTGTATTCATACTTATATCAGATGAAACAGATTTCAGATTTCAGAATAAAAAAGGAAACAAGAGACAAAGATGGACATTTCATAATGATAAAGAAGACAATACAACAAGAAAACATAATACTTATCAATATATATGTTCCCAATCAGGGAGCACCAAAATATACAAAGCAACTACTAACAGAACTAAAAGGAGAAATTGACCACAACACAATTATAGTGGGGGACCTAAATACTCCATTGACAGCTATAGATAGGTCATCCAAACAGAAAATCAATAAGGAAATATCAGCCTTAAATGACACATTACCAAATGTACATAATTGACATTTATAGAGCTCTTCATCCAAGAACACCACACCATACGTTCTTCTCTAATGAACACTGAACATTCTCAAGGATAGTCCATGTGTTAAGACATAAAACTAGCTTCAGCAAATTTAGAAAGACTGAAATCATACTGAGCATATTCTCTGTCCACAATGCTTTGAAATTAGAGATCAATTGCAAAAAGAAAGCAGGAAAAACTGCAAATACATGGAGATTAAATGACGTACTACTCAAGACTGTATTAAAAAGAAAATAAGGGTGGGAGATGAGGGTAAGGGGGATCAAATATATGGTGATGGAAGGAGAACTGACTCTAGGTGGTGAACACACAATGGGATTTATAGATGATGTAATACAGAATTGTACACCTGAAACCTATGTAATTTTACTAACAATTGTCACCCCAATAAATTTAAAAAATAAATTAAAAAAAAGAAAATAAAAGGAGATATCAAAAGATACATAGACTCAAATAAGAATGAAACTACATTGTATCAAAATTATTGCTATACTATGAAAGCAGGATTAAGAGGAAAATTTATATTATTACAGGCCTATCTCAAGAAATAAGAACAAGCCCAAGCAAATAACCTAGCATTACATCTTAAAGAATTAAAAAAAGAGGAACAGATAAAACCCAAAGTCAGCAGAAGGAAAGAAATATCAGAGCAGAACTAAATGAAATAGATAACAAAAAGACAGTAGAAAAACTTAATGTAACAAAGAGCTGGTTCTTTGAAAATATTAATAAAATTCACAAACTCTTGGACAGATTCACTAAGGAAAAAAGATACAAATAAACAAAATCGGAAATGAAAAAGAAGACGGATACCACAGAAATACAAATGATCATACAAGAATACTATGAATAACTATAGACCACCAAATTCAATGACCTAGAAGAAATGGACAAGTTCTTAGAAAAATATAACCTTTCTAGACTGAATCACAAAGAACTGAAAAATCTACATAGACTGATGAACAGTAAGGAAATAGAAATAGTCATCCAAAATCTCCATAAAAGCAAAAGTCCAGAACCAAATGGCTTCACAAATGAATTCTACCAAACATTCAAACAGGATCTAATACCTGTCCTCCTCACACTTTTCCAAAAAATTGGAGAAGAGGCAATGCTTCCTAATCCATTTTATGAGGCCAACATTACTCTGAAATCAAAATTGGTAAAAATAACCAAAGAAAAGAAAACTACAGAGCTATATCTATGATTAATACAGATGCAAAAATACTAAACAAAATACTAGCAAATTGAATACAATAATACATTAAAAAGATTATACATCACAATGAAGTGGGGCTCATTCCAGGGGCACAAAGACAGTTCAACAAATGCAAACCGATCAATATGATAAATCACATAAACAAAATAAAGGATAAAATCATGATTCTATCAGTAGATGCAGAAAAATCATTTGACAAGTTACAACATCCATTTATGATTAAAACAGTCAATAAAATAGAAAGAAAGTTCCTCAATAAAGCCATAGATGGCAATCCCTCAGCTGACATAATACTTAATGGTAAAAAAATGAAAGCTTTCCCCCTAAAATAAGGAGTAAGACAGGGATTCCCCCTCTCACCAGTGTTATTCAAAATAGTATTGGAAGTCCTAGCCAGAGCAATCAGGCAAGAGAAACAACTATAAGGCATCCAAATTGGGAATGAAGAAGTTAAATTGTCACTTTTTAAAGATGACACAATTCTTTATATAGAAAGCCCAAAGACTGAACCAAAAAACTGTTGGAAACAATAAGCAAACAAAAAACTGAACCAAAAAACTGTTGGAAACAATAAGAGCCCAAGTAAAAAGTTGCAGTATATAAAATCAATGTACAACAATCCATTGTTTTATGTACTAACAATTAAATTTCATTGAAAGAAATAAAATACATGTTTCTTTTGCAAAGGCAACAAAAAGAATACCTAAGGAATAAACTTAACAAAGGATAGGAAGGACCTATAGAGTGAAAACTGTAACACATTATTA
>NC_133760.1:78374265-78381765 GCF_036562045.2 Rhinolophus sinicus | reverse complement strand
GTTGCTGTAAAATGTATCCATAGAGCTACCATTCCTTCTGTTTGCTCTCGTACTATATTCAAATGGAATCGCACAGAGATTAAACACTTTAATTTTATTTCTTATACTATTTTCATAATGAAATTTTTATGTTTTGTTACTTGTGTTTTAAAACTTAGTTTAATTTTAATCCTGGAGCAAAGCATAATGTACTGAGTTGCTAAATTTATTGATAGCTGATTAAAGTGAAAGATAAGATTTTCATTTGTTCTGTTCATATGTTTCACAGATGTTTGTCACTGTTGAAGATCTAAACAGTATTCTATTTACTGAAGGTAGTCATGATCATTAGTTTTTTAAAATTACCATGTTGTCATGTCCTACAACTTTGAGTGTTCAACATACTAACCTTTGTGAATTAAAATTAGAATTCTTACTAATTAAAGTTATTTTTTCCCAAGAAGTGAACCTTAATTTGTGAACAGCATTTTAGATATGTTGTTTAAACAACTGAAAAGCAGTGGCAAATACTTTATAAACAACTTAATTTTCATTTACTTAGTGAAATATCACTTGTTACAAAAAAGATTGTATAATTTGCTATACAGCAGATATCCTTCCCCAAATCATGTTTAAAAGGACATCCAGTTTCAATTTTTAAAAATTAAAAATATTCATGTGCTTGTTCAAATTTTGTTCTTACACATTCAGCTATGTCCTTCATATTTGGCACTTTGATTTATTAGGCAATCTTAGCATTAACGCCTTTTAGCAAAGCAGCCCTAGATTTCAGACCATTGTGCATGGTATTGTGATGAATTAATCCCACCAGAGCACAAAAGTTATCATTATTTAAATGCTAGTTTCTTTCTGAAGTTTTACTTCACAGTTAAGTTTTCAAAATCAGAATTTAGCTGATATGCTGAGGTAAATGTGATTTCTTGTTGCATAGGTAGATTTTCCTCACACTTAGCCCTTTCTTATGTGAACCACCATGGAAATATTTAACAATATTAACTACTGATAAATTTAAAAATGATTAAAATTATTTAAGAATATGTGATAACTTTTTAATCTGATGGTGTACTTTTCTTTAAATGTGATATTCAAAGCCTCTCGGACTTAAAGTCTCTTGGAATTAATGTATATATTTGGTTAAATAAATTAGACAGTAGAAGAAAGCAGACACTGGACACAAAGTATCTTTTAATGTAGGTATAAATAATTGTGTTCAAGAAAAGGTTACAGAAAGAAATAGTTATACACTTCTCATATGTACTGTTATTTATTCTTAGTTTTTCAGGAAGTCATTTTTTTCATCCAGTTTTTTTTAATTAAAAGGTAAGATGCCAAAAATTTAGACTTAATACTGACACACCAATATTGTAAGATGGAATGTCTGTGCATGTGATAGGGGAGCCTGGTGGGAAGTGGAAGTCATTTCTCCTTTCATACCTTCTTAACACATATAGTGAGACCTATCTATCTGTGGTCCATCTATCCACATACATACACACACGTGGAGTGAAGGTGGAAGAGAAGAAGGAAGGAAGAGAGGAAAGATGAGCCAGAAGCCCAGAGGAAAAAGGACCGGTAGTGTCTCTGGTGGTCGTTGAGGTAACACAGTTAACTCTACTCGCCCAGGTCAAGTTTCAGACTTTTGAACATTGTAGTAAATATGGAACAGGATATATGCAGGTTTCTGTTATCACTCTGGCAAATGTCTATCTCACATGGTACAGTTTTCAATGGAACCTAAAACTCTAAGAGGAAAAATAAAACCAACAAGTCTAGCATTCAGTACTACCCTATCATAAAGTAAGGAGGTCTAATTGAGCTATGTCTTTATATCCTGCTATTTGTACAAATAAAAGACTACATCTTGATGCAAAACAAACACAAAAGCACTGTTGTGACTATAACAGGGAGTCATATACTAATTTATGTAATAAGTGGTTGTGCACGCTTTATTCAAGTCTATGGCTGCAAGAAATGGCATGAATTGCTGGGTGTGTTTAATGCGGGATTATAGCAATTTGAAACATGTCAAACACATGGCTAATGCCTCATGCTTCACTCATTCTTGCGTAAACCTGCATAGCCACCATCCATTATACCCTTGGTAACAACACAATTCTGCAAGTAAATATTGTTACACTAAGTAACCTTTCAATTCAAGTTGTTTAGGAAGAGAAAATGCAATCTCGTGCAGTCAGTTCCAGTGTCAGTTTAATGTTTCAGAAGGGAAGTGGTGTAGAGAATAAGGATCTGTACAGTGACGCGCTTAAAAAAAAAGAAAAGGACAGGAAGGAAAACTCAAGGCAGGGAGGGAAGTACGAGTGCATCATTTGAGTGCAGGATGTGAAGAGCTACTTTCTGATGCGACTGAAAAGTTGTGTATGGTGAAAGATTTAAAGGGTTAGCTGACAGTTCAGACAAACACTAGAATGGAGACTCCCAATTTTACCTTCCTCTGTAATGATCTGGAATTTATTTTCACTGATTTTTGTAAAATGTTTGTGGTAGGATTGAGAAGTATGAATAATTTAGTTTGATATGTTTGGGATCGCAAGCACATCCACTTTGAAAGAATATGCTGAATTTGTAATTATTTAAAATATACTTTAAAAGATAAACAGCACCTCATACTGTGCTTGTGGAAAATAGGTGTGGAGATGTCACTGGGCGGAACTTAGTAAATACTGGGAAGCATCTTCATTATCCTTGAGGATACAGTTCCTTTATAGTGGATACACTATAAGCTTTCTCCTTTGGGGGAAATGTATGTTGTAATCATCTTATCACACAATTGCCCTGCCTTTGGCATATAAATGTTGGGTCAGATCCTTCTGTTCTGAAAGAAAAAACAGTGCTATCATTGTTACTGTTTTTCTTATGCATGATTTTACTATTAGGTGATTGAACTTAAAAGGTAGATCACAATTTTTACTCTACAGTTTTATAAAGTCAAAAGATCCATAAGGGATAATAAAATCCCCTGGTTGGGAGGAATTGGAAGTTATATAGGTCTTTGTAATTATAATAAAGATTTAGACCCAAGACTCTCTGCTTGTTGGTTATTTTTGATTATTTGATTGACTTAGTTATAAACAGTAATACATGCAGAATTCTTTAATTCATGCAATTGGTGCTGACATTACCCAAAGGTTAGTATGGAATACTTGCACCTGTCGGCTACATTTGAAAATACAGTTTTTAAAATTTTTTTTGTTCTTAGTGTTGGAAACTCCACCCAGAAATAATATTTCAAATAAATTTTGATGATGAAGGAAAAACCTACACATACATCTATACTCCAGCGGTATTGTCAAAAGTACAATTTAAATGCAATATGTAGACGTTATGTCTATCTGTTTCTACGGTCGGAGAGGACCCAGATTATAATTTTCCTATAAGTAGTAAAAGCAATCAGACCTTTTCTCTGAATATTTTAAACATTGTGCATGTAAAATTTATGCCTAATTTGAATACTTATTAGCTGCCTAATCTCAGAAAAGAGTCTTAGCTTTGTTTTTTTCTTATAAAATCCATCACTGTGTATCAGTTTTCATTTGTATGATTTTTCTTTGTTAATGTTCAGTAAAATGTTGAACAAAACCAATTTGTTCATACACACATTTAGTTCAAAAGTTGTTTACGATAGTTGCAGCAGTTTCTTCCTTTATGATTATTGGGTTTTTGTTGCTTAAAAAAACAATCAGAACAGCTTTTACTGGTATATGTAGATTTTGTTATACTAATTTGCTTTGCTAGCCCAACTATCACTGATGGTCTTTTATAAATCAGCAACTCTTTTTTTTAATTGATGTTTTAAGTCATAGAAATAATCTAATAATTTAGGCTGGATGAAAATACTTGTTAAAACTACTAACTGATAACCATTAATTTTAATAATTATAATGTTAGTATGCAGAAAATCTCTGTTGGATGTATGTCTCTGTCTCTGTGTATGAGTGTCCTTGATCACATTTCATAAGCATCTGGGGAACATGATTTGTCTAGAACACAAAGAGATATTACACTTACATTTGCTTTACAATAAATGCATTTACAATTTTTAAATGGAAAAAAGTCTTAAAATATGACCAAGTTTACAGTAGTGAAATCATGTAGTCATACAAAGCAGCCTGAGTGATAAGTTTCCACCCTTCCTCACGTTGGCTGATTGCTCTGCCTGCCTGCCATCGCTGCTGAAGTCACGGTGCAGCCAGGCTGTTTCTGAGTTTCTGTCTGCAGAAGTACAACAGAGAAGTGTATCTCCTCGCGTAGGGCACAGGATTCAGACTTCTTTAAGAGCCCAAACTGATCTTTCTAAAGCACAGACTCAAGATGTTCTGTGAAATTCTGGTTTGTAAGAGCACATCGGTTCTTTATTTACTGCCAGGATTTCCACTGATCTTGGCAGGACATCTCACTGCCGTCCTGAAAGTACAGTATATTTATGCAGTGAAAACGATAAAACATTTATTACTGTAGAGAAGGTAATATGCATAATTTATGCTGTTTTTAGCACAATCATTAGTGATATTCTTGATAGATTTTATTTCCAGCTTTCATATCTAATACATGCCTGGAAAATTAATTTTATATCTTTCATTTATTTGCCTATGTTAAAATTGAGTTTTAAGTCATCTTCAAGTGAACAGCTTGATTGCTGCTCATGCATAAGCTTAATTACTTCCCAGGAAGGACAGTATTAAATGTTTTAAATGTCAGAAAAATAAATGAATATGAGCTGTTTGATTAAAAAAATAGGCAATATCTGACGTGTTTGCAGCAGGAGCTTTTTCTTAAAATGCCTCCAAGGCAAAATTTTATTTAGTCAAAAAAAAAAAAAAAAAAGAAACCCATTATACTATTTATCATGGGTTGATACCATATGATTTGTAACACCCTTACAAAATTTTAATTTTGTATGATTAGCTGTGCATCATTAAACAACAGCCTTGCATAAGATGTGCTGTAAAATTCTGACAGAATCAAGATAGTGAATATTTAAAATAAGGCTGTATAGTCATCCATGGTTGTCAAAGGTAGATAATAGGAAACATAGAACAGAGTGTGCAATCATGCCTTCATTTAAACTGGTTTTATAGGTAGACTTGAAAACGTGGCCATTCTTAAATGCTATTGACCACGCTATGTGCATGGCATGTTACTTTGGCTGTTAAATGTAACCACAAAAAAATTGCTTATAGAAACCATCATTTCAGTGATTAGTATCTGGATGAAAGCTGCATTTGTATTGCTTTTCTTGGTAAATGACTACTCAAGCCTTTTTTTTTTTTTTCCTTCTGAAGATGCTGTCTCTGTAATTGGCAGAGAGGGACATCTTGATAAGGGAAGTGTGAAGGTGTAACGTGTGTTAATTGATACTTCTTAATCACTTTTAGGTATTAAGTCATGATGCAGGAGTCTGCGACAGAGACAATAACCAACAGTTCAATGAATCAAAATGGAATGAGCACTCTAAGCAGCCAATTAGATGCTGGCAGCAGAGATGGAAGATCAAGTGGTGACACGAGCTCTGAAGTAAGCACAGTGGAGCTGCTGCACCTGCAACAACAGCAGGTAAGTTGTGTTTCCCTCAGTGAGCGCTTGCAACACATACGCCTGTTTGCTGGAAATGAAAGATGTATTCAGAGTAAACTGAGCATGTTGTTTTAGCTGAAGGATGCTGAGAATTGATTGTTATTTGGACCATGATTGAAGTCTGAGTAAAGGTAGCATTTTCATACCAGTCACGTCATACCAGCACCAGACTGCCCTTCAGGTGTGGGGTTGTTAATTAAGTTCACAGGGTGGTTTTCTGGGTGGTTTTCTCAGAGGTTCTGTGAAGCTTTGTAACAAATGTTTTATAGCTTCTAGTTGACTGTGTAACACTGCGCTGCAGATGTGATACTTAGTTTTCCACCAGAGGGCCACATTACTTGATTCTTGCTTATACAATGAAATTCTTCCAAGTCTGAGCTAAGGTGAAAAGGACCACAAGGACTTTGCACAACACAGATGCTTGCTGTGATTGCTGCAAATATTAGCTATTAATTAGTTGAAATTTGTTGAGAGATTTTGAACCATGTAAACACCATACTCATTTATGTTGTTTTTCTTGAAAACTCAGTCCAAGATGTTTTGAGTATATATCTTTTAATAACATGAAAGAGCACTTTTTATTTTCTGCTAGTGTCTCATAAAATACAGTTGTTCTAAGTCTAAAAAACTACACAACTGCTCAATCAAGATATACTGTTAAGAAGCCCATTATTCTTTTCATAAGACAGATTCATTTTTCCCTATTTTGTTTGTCAATGAAACATTGTTTCCAACCAAAGAATAGCTACTCCATTCTTCACTGATTCAACTCTGCGGAAACAGTGACAGAAAACAGAAAGCTTTCAAAGCACATACTTATATCAGGCCAGAGTGAGTATACTTGTTTGAAAATAAGATTATACTTGTTTGAAAATAAAGATTATTTCTTTTAAACTCTAGATTATATTCAGACTAAATGTAAAAAAAATTAAAAATGAAATATAATGAATTATTGAAAAGTTTCAAATTGATTGATATACCATTCACATTTTTAGTTAGTATATAATGAGCAAGAAAGCAGCTCAAAAGTTCAAAGAAATGCCCAGACTGCAGTAAAATTTAATAGAATCATTATTTTAAATAATAACAGTATTTAGAAAGTTATCTTAGTGTATATATACTAAATAATGTCTTAAATTGTTAGCATTGTTTTAAGAATAATCTTTTGAAAGAGCTGAACATAATGCTTTGAATATGTTCTCTATTATTTTGGAATTATGTCTTTTCATAGACAGTAAATATTAGGAAGATAATTTGTATTTTGTTTGGCAATATTTCCTTTTTAACCATCATAGGAATCAAATACCTACCAAAGTCTCAGGGTTAGCCTCTTTTACAGGCTATTTTAAATAAATGCTGTTTTTCAGGAGACTCCTTTTCTTCCTTTCACTTATTTACAGGAAACATCCTATCAGTGGGGTGCTGTAACATTCCCACTAACTCCCCTAAGAGTCCTAAGAATTTATAGCCAAATTCTATTTTGTCTGAGAATACCGCAGACTGTATTTGTAAAGCGAAGTGAAATTAACAATTGAAAAAAAATGGAGTTTAGTATTAATAAGACAACAGGTTCTGAAGGGAAATGCAAAGCAATACCTTTCCCCACCCCAAGCTCTGATTACTCATTAAATAAAAAGAAAACAGAGAAAAATCATGGCCACTTTATAGTACTCTGGAGTTATTTTATGATAAGATCTGTAAGGTGTAAACGTGAGTTTGCAGTTTACCTTGTTCTACACAGTTTGTTTATGTAAACCATACAGGAGTAAATACAAACAAAAAGTTAGGTTCTTCAGATAACTTAGAAACTTGAGTCACGTATTGCATGTTTCTGGAGTGTCTTCTAGAAGAAATTTAACACATGGGTAATGTAGGCACCTACAAAGATACCTCAGGAAGTGTCTATAG